>NW_028152080.1:0-220000 GCF_964638095.1 Poromitra crassiceps
CGTCCTGAGAGCCTCCCCTCCTCCTCTCTCTCTCTATGTCTCTCGTCCTGAGAGCCTCCCCTCCTCCTCTCTCTCCCGTGTCTCTCTCTATGTCTCTCGTCCTGAGAGCCTCCCCTCCTCCTCTCTCTCCCGTGTCTCTCTCTATGTCTCTCGTCCTGAGAGCCTCCCCTCCTCCTCTCTCTCCCATGTCTCTCTCTATGTCTCTCGTCCTGAGAGCCTCCCCTCCTCCTCTCTCTCCCGTGTCTCTCTCTATGTCTCTCGTCCTGAGAGCCTCCCCTCCTCCTCTCTCTCCCGTGTCTCTCTCTATGTCTCTCGTCCTGAGAGCCTCCCCTCCTCCTCTCTCTCCCGTGTCTCTCTCTATGTCTCTCGTCCTGAGAGCCTCCCCTCCTCCTCTCTCTCCCGTGTCTCTCTCTATGTCTCTCGTCCTGAGAGCCTCCCCTCCTCCTCTCTCTCCCATGTCTCTCTCTATGTCTCTCGTCCTGAGAGCCTCCCCTCCTCCTCTCTCTCCCATGTCTCTCTCTATGTCTCTCGTCCTGAGAGCCTCCCCTCCTCCTCTCTCTCCCATGTCTCTCTCTATGTCTCTCGTCCTGAGAGCCTCCCCTCCTCCTCTCTCTCCCATGTCTCTCTCTATGTCTCTCGTCCTGAGAGCCTCCCCTCCTCCTCTCTCTCCCATGTCTCTCTCTATGTCTCTCGTCCTGAGAGCCTCCCCTCCTCCTCTCTCTCCCATGTCTCTCTCTATGTCTCTCGTCCTGAGAGCCTCCCCTCCTCCTCTCTCTCCCATGTCTCTCTCTATGTCTCTCGTCCTGAGAGCCTCCCCTCCTCCTCTCTCTCCCATGTCTCTCTCTATGTCTCTCGTCCTGAGAGCCTCCCCTCCTCCTCTCTCTCCCATGTCTCTCTCTATGTCTCTCGTCCTGAGAGCCTCCCCTCCTCCTCCTCTCTCTCGTCCTGGGAGTGGAGTGAGGCAGAGGAGCACCTCGCCTGTCAACTCGTCAACATTCCCAAAGAAAACACCAGCAACCAGGCGCTCTGATCAACTCCATATGTCCGTCACACACACACACACACACACACACACACACACACACACACACACACACACACACACACACACACACACACACAGCTATCTAGTGAGGACATTCATTGATGTAATGCATTCCCTAGCCCCCTAACCATCACAACTAAATGCCAGGGGCCGGTTGCACAAAGCACCTTAAGTTAAGTATTTTCCTTAGAGTCCAATTTAAGGTGTCCATAAAATAAAATCAGTTGCACAAAACACCCTTAAATCTTCTCCTTAAGGTTACACATTTTTAAGGAACATTTAAGCACAAGATTTAAGGGTGTTTTGTGCAACCAATTTCATTTTATGGACACCTTAACTCGGACTAAGGAAAATCTTAACCTAAGGCGCTTAGTGCAAACGGCCCCTGGCCCTAACCCTAACCTAAACCCAATTCTAACCTCACCCGTAAAACCAAGTCTTAACCTGTGAGGGAATGAGGACCGGCCAAAATGTCCTCGCTTCCCAGGTATAAAACTCAAATTGGTCCTCACTAAGATAGCTGTACAAGCACACACACACACACACACACACACACACACACACACACAGAGATAACAGAGCCATCCAACACAGAGCATGAGATAGTGGGGTGAGAGAGAGAGAGGGGCGGGGCTGAGAGACAGAGGAGGACAGAATCTGAGAGAGGGGGCGGGGCTGAGAGAGACAGAGGAGGACAGAAACAGCGGGGGCGGGGCTGAGAGCGACAGAGGACGACAGAAACAGAGAGAGGGGGCGGGGCTGAGAGACAGAGGACAGAAACCAAGAGAGGGGGCGGGGCTGAGAGAGACAGAGGAGGACAGAAACAGAGTGAGGGGGCGGGGCTGAGAGACAGAGGAGGACAGAAACAGAGAGAGGGGGCGGGGCTGAGAGACAGAGGACAGAAACAGAGAGAGGGGGCGGGGCTGAGAGACAGAGGACAGAAACCAAGAGAGGGGGCGGGGCTGAGAGACAGAGGAGGACAGAAACAGAGTGAGGGGGCGGGGCTGAGAGACAGAGGAGGACAGAAACAGAGAGAGGGGGCGGGGCTGAGAGAGATGAGGGACAGATGAAAGACAAAGACAGAGTGTGATGATATATAAGACAGATGAGTTACATGATGAGGTGATGCAGGCTGAACACTCTGGCCTCACATCTCCTGTGTCTTCCTGCAGCTACAGGAAGCAGTGAAGTCTGGTGCAGATACAGCTTCATCAAATCATCACTGTTTTAGTAGCTCTCTCTCTCTCTCTCTCTCTCTCTCTCTCTCTCTCTCTCTCTCTCTCTCTCTCTCTCTCTCCATGTGTCTCGTTCAAGGAATAGAAATAGGAGGGAGGCAGTGCCTGTACTCTCTCTCTTTTTATTTTTATTTAATTTTTTCCTGATTTTTTCTATCCCCCATTAGTGCTCATTTTAATGTATTTATCCTGGTTGCTGCTCCACCCTCTGTCGATCTGGGGAGAGCCGAAACTGGCTCCATGCTTCCTCCGAGACATGGGCAGTTAGCCAGCCGCTTCTTTTCACCTGACAGGGGAAGCTTCACCGGTAGGACATAGTACGTGGGAGGATCACGCTATTCCAACCAGTTCCCCTCCCTCTGAACAGGCGCCCTTAACGACCAGAAGAGGAACCACATCAGCAACCAGGATATTGCATGTTTTGTTGAGGGGTTCCTATATGAAGGAAACCCCCGGGAGGCACTGGGAGAACATGCAAACTCCACACAGAAAGGCTCTTTTGACGACTCCACCCGGGCGGTGGGCACTCGAGGACATGTGGACGGGCACGCACTCCTTCAGCGCTCACAGCATCCCAGGTGGGAATCGAACCCAGGACCTTCTAGCTGTGAGGCGACAGCGCTTACCACTGCACCACCGTGTCCCCCCCTCTCTCTCTCTCTACCTCCATCTCTTCTCTCTCCTATTCCCTCCCTTCCAGTCTCCGTCTCTCTCTCCTGTCGTGTTTTCCTCCAGTGGTTTTTATCTGTAACCAACACAAAGGCAGCGACGGCGTTACAGAGGCACACTGCGCCTATTAAAACTAAAGAGGTCTGAGATTTACAGCAGCACTGCCTTCACCAGGAGCTGCAGACGCTCGTGAAGAAGAGAGAGTGTGCCTGTGATACAGAGAGAGAGAGAGAGGAGGGAGGAGTGGGAGAACTAGAACCAGAGAGTGTCAATGAGAGAGAGACAGAGAGAAACGGAGAGAGGAGGGAGGAGTGGGAGAACTAGAACCAGAGAGTGTCAATGAGAGAGAGACAGAGACAGACAGAGACACAGAGAGAGAGAGGAGACTCGTAGAGGTGAGTCTGAGAGAAGGTCAAATATTGGGAGCAATAATAGAGAGAAAAAGTCAGAAATATGAGAGAGAGAGTGTGTGTGTGTGTGTGTGTGTGTATGTGTATGTGTGTGTGTGTGTGTGTGTGTGTGGAGAGGAAAAGGTTTCCACCAGTCTGTCCAGTGCAGCCAGTCTGTTATACTATTAGCCACAATGACACGCGGCTGAGGCACACCGAGTGTTTATTAGGCTATATACTGTAAGCCTCTCTCGCTCACTCGCTCACTCTCTCACTCTCTCACACACACACACACACACACACACACACACACACTCATATTTAACGGCACTGGAAACTTCTGCGTGGAGAAGTGGGAATAGAAAGTCACGTCAGACTGGTCAGATAACTGGATGGGAGAGAGAGAGAGACTGAGACAAGCACAGACACAGAGACATGAGAGAGACGGACTGACACACACACACACACACACACACACACACACACACACCACACACAAACAGAAACAGAGAGACACACACACACACACACACACACACACACACACACACACACACACACACGCACGCACACACACACACACACACACACACACACAGAGAGAGAGACACACACACACACACACACACAGAGAGAGACACACACACACACACACACACACACACACATACTGTACACACACCACAGAAAGGGTGATGAGCACAGCTGTGACTTCCTGCTTTTTGGGAACCGGAGACCCTTCAGCAGACTCTGAGGGGGGTCCCAAAGGAGGAGGGGGGGGGAGGGGTCATCATGCATTCCTTTATAACTGGGAACTGGTAATCTTACCGGTTCAAAGTTCATGAGCTGGGACGTGACGTCACCAGAGCTGGTATTTCCCATTCCAAACTCGTAGGAACCTCAGCAGCCCTGACGTAAAAAAATCCAAGATGGCTGATCCGCTCAACAACAGTAGTTATAATTGTATAGTAATGTTGTTTAGCACTTCTGTTTTGTTTGTGTCTCATTAAATCTGTACACACAGCACAGCCTACTTCTATCTGTGTGGACATGAGGCTGCAGTGTTTGTATGCGCAAAATGCCACGAAATGCCTTGTTAAAACGCAGAGTTTAATTGTATGTTTAATAAGGAATATGCTATTTGCACCTGTATGTCAAATATGCCGAATTTAAAATGTTTAAGCACGTCTAAAGTATGCACACGACATGTGCACCTATGTGCAGTGAATATGCCACTGTCTCTCTGACTTGTCTTATCACTATACTGCCTTATTGCTTGTTGTGTCTCTTGTTGTTTTTGCACTCATATGCCCTGTTATATTTGTACTATGTTGTAAACGGAGTCCACAGCACAAGAATTTCACACGTGATACTTGTACCATGGAGTGACAATAAAAATCTTGAATCTTATCAACTGTTATTGCTAACAATGGCTAGCCTGGCTAGCGAGTGGATCTGACCAGTGAACAGTGAACTTCCCAGCTCAACCTTTCTGCAAATGGAACGCTAACAAAACGGATGTGACATCATTTAGCCTCCACATCCCAGTTCTTTTGTGATAAAGGAACGCACCATTATACTTGCCTTGGAAAGTCTGTGAAGTGGGACGGTCACGGTTTGTCGTCTCTGTATGTCCCACATACTGTAACAGGCTGGAATGTATGGATACCACTGAGGGACCACATAGTACACTCACACACACACCTACTGTATACACACACACACACACACACACACACACACACACACTCACACACACACCTACTGTATACACACACACACACAGACGCACACACAAATACAAACATTAAAAGAAGATTGGATCATCAGGGTAGAGCAGCGGTACATTCCCTGCCTAGCAACACGAGGGTCGCAGGTTCGAGCCCCCGTGTTACCTCCGGCTTGGTCGGGCCGTCCATACAGACACAATTGGCCGTGTCTGCGGGTGGGAAGCCGGATTAAGGGTGTGTCTCCTTGTACAAAATCCCAGCAGCACCGAGCTTAGCTCTTTTTTATGGTCCTTCAAGCCGGATTTGACCCAGCGACCTAAGGATTGCTGCACAACACACATACTACAGAAACATGTGAGACACAATGTAGTCACTTCTTCTGCTCCCCCCCCCCATTTTCTCCCCAATTGTACTTGGTCAATTCCCCCTGCTGCCCCGTTCGCCACCCCACCCCCTCTGCCGATCTGGGGGGAGCCGTAGACACACACGTGCTTCCTCCGATACATGTGCGGTTGCCAACCGCTTCTTTTCACCTGACAGCGGGGAGCTTCACCGGCAGGACGCAGCACGTGGGAGGATCACGCTATTCCCACCAGTTCCCTTCGGCCCCGAACAGACCAGGACAACATACCCTCATTCCAGCCTCCCACATGCACAGACACGGCCAATTGTGCCTGTATGGACGCCCGACCAAGTGGGTGTATCTGTAAAGGGGAGACTGATGGGTGGGTACCCATAGAAGCATTCGCACATAACTTGGGGTAAGAAATCAAGGAACCCCTTTGAAAATGGCCATGCTAGTTTTTTCCTGGCCAACATTGAGCCTGATTTTGGAGTGTTATTTAGCCCCCTTCCTGACAAGCTAGCATAGCATCGCTGATACCACTGGATGCATGAGGCCTTCTAGTTTCAGAGCATGTCACCATCTTTACTCTAGCTTTAACAATAGGTCCACTAGAGCCTCTGACACACAGTAAGGTTGCGCGCGGACATGTGTTGCAAAAAGGGCACTCATCCTTCAGAGGGCAAAAGGTTAGCAGGTACTTGAGCGCCACCTGCTGTCCATCTGTGCTGGTCCCTGACGTCGCACCACGCCAGCTGCCAACCTGAAACCCATTATGCTACAACAAGATGTGGTGACAAGATGGAATAGTACTTTTTATATGATGAAAACTCTACTGGATTCTGGATTACTGGACTCTACTGGACTGAATCTACTGGATACTCTACCATGTACAAGTGTCAACAGTACCTCTCCGCTCCATGTACAAGTACCTCTCCGCTCCATGTACAAGTACCTCTCCGCTCCATGTACAAGTACCTCTCCATGTACAAGTACCTCTCCGCTCCATGTACAAGTACCTCTCCGCTCTCATGTACAAGTACCTCTCCGCTCAATGTACAAGTACCTCTCCGCTCAATGTACAAGTACCTCTCCGCTCTCATGTACAAGTACCTCTCCGCTCCATGTACAAGTACCTCTCCGCTCCATGTACAAGTACCTCTCCGCTCCATGTACAAGTACCTCTCCGCTCCATGTACAAGTACCTCTCCGCTCAATGTCAAGTGTCGACAGTACCTCTCCGCTCCATGTACAAATACCTCTCCGCTCTCATGTACAAGTACCTCTCCGCTCCATGTACAAGTACCTCTCCGCTCAATGTCAAGTGTCGACAGTACCTCTCCGCTCCATGTACAAATACCTCTCCGCTCCATGTACAAGTACCTCTCCGCTCTCATGTACAAGTACCTCTCCGCTCCATGTACAAGTAGCTCTCCGCTCAATGTACAAGTGTCGACAGTACCTTTCCGCTCCATGTACAAATACCTCTCCGCTCTCATGTACAAGTACCTCTCCGCTCCATGTACAAGTACCTCTCCGCTCAATGTACAAATACCTCTCCGCTCCATGTATAAGTACCTCTCCGCTCTATGTACAAGTACCTCTCCGCTCCATGTACAAGTACCTCTCCGCTCAATGTACAAATACCTCTCCGCTCCATGTACAAGTAGCTCTCCGCTGAATGTACAAGTGTCGACAGTACCTCTCCGCTCAATGTACAAGTACCTCTCCGCTCAATGTACAAATACCTCTCCGCTCCATGTACAAGTACCTCTCCGCTCAATGTCAAGTATCGACAGTACCTCTCCGCTCCATGTACAAGTACCTCTCCGCTGAATGTACAAGTGTCGACAGTACCTCTCCGCTCAATGTACAAGTACCTCTCCGCTCCATGTACAAGTACCTCTCCGCTCTCATGTACAAGTACCTCTCCGCTCCATGTACAAGTACCTCTCCGCTCAATGTACAAGTACCTCTGCGCTCCATGTACAAGTACCTCTCCGCTCAATGTACAAGTACCTCTCCGCTCAATGTACAAGTGTCGACAGTACCTCTCCGCTCCATGTACAAGTACCTCTCCGCTCAATGTACAAGTGTCGACAGTACCTCTACGCTCAATGTACAAGTGTCGACAGTACCTCTCCGCTCTCATGTACAAGTACCTCTCTGATCCATGTACAAGTACATCTCCGCTCCATGTACAAGTACATCTCCGCTCAATGTACAAGTACCTCTCCGCTCCATGTACAAGTACCTCTCCGCTCCATGTACAAGTACCTCTCCGCTCCATGTACAAGTACCTCTCCGCTCCATGTACAAGTACCTCTCCGCTCAATGTACAAGTACCTCTCCGCTCCATGTACAAGTACCTCTCCGCTCAATGTACAAGTACCTCTCCGCTCCATGTACAAGTACCTCTCCGCTCCATGTACAAGTACCTCTCCGCTCCATGTACAAGTACCTCTCCGCTCAATGTCAAGTATCGACAGTACCTCTCCGCTCCATGTACAAGTACCTCTCCGCTGAATGTACAAGTGTCGACAGTACCTCTCCGCTCAATGTACAAGTACCTCTCCGCTCCATGTACAAGTACCTCTCCGCTCTCATGTACAAGTACCTCTCCGCTCCATGTACAAGTACCTCTCCGCTCAATGTACAAGTACCTCTGCGCTCCATGTACAAGTACCTCTCCGCTCAATGTACAAGTACCTCTCCGCTCAATGTACAAGTGTCGACAGTACCTCTCCGCTCCATGTACAAGTACCTCTCCGCTCAATGTACAAGTGTCGACAGTACCTCTACGCTCAATGTACAAGTGTCGACAGTACCTCTCCGCTCTCATGTACAAGTACCTCTCCGATCCATGTACAAGTACATCTCCGCTCCATGTACAAGTACATCTCCGCTCAATGTACAAGTACCTCTCCGCTCCATGTACAAGTACCTCTCCGCTCCATGTACAAGTACCTCTCCGCTCCATGTACAAGTACCTCTCCGCTCCATGTACAAGTACCTCTCCGCTCAATGTACAAGTACCTCTCCGCTCCATGTACAAGTACCTCTCCGCTCCATGTACAAGTACCTCTCCGCTCCATGTACAAGTACCTCTCCGCTCAATGTACAAGTACCTCTCCGCTCCATGTACAAGTACCTCTCCGCTCCATGTACAAGTACCTCTCCGCTCCATGTACAAGTACCTCTCCGCTCAATGTACAAGTACCTCTCCGCTCCCTGTACAAGTACATCTCCGCTCCATGTACAAGTACCTCTCCGCTCCATGTACAAGTACCTCTCCGCTCAATGTACAAGTGTCGACAGTACCTCTCCGCTCCATGTACAAGTACCTCTCCGCTCCATGTACAAGTACCTCTCCGCTCAATGTACAAGTGTCGACAGTACCTCTCCGCTCCATCTACAAGTACCTCTCCGCTCAATGTACAAGTACCTCTCCGCTGAATGTACAAGTACCTCTCCGCTCCATGTACAAGTACCTCTCCGCTCCATGTACAAATACCTCTCCGCTCCATGTACAAGTACCTCTCCGCTCCATGTACAAGCACCTCTCCGCTACATGTACAAGTACCTCTCCGCTCCATGTACAAGTACCTCTCCGCTCCATGTACAAGTACCTCTCCGCTCAATGTACAAGTACCTCTCCGCTCCATGTACAAATACCTCTCCGCTCCATGTACAAGTACCTCTCCGCTCCATGTACCAGTACCTCTCCGCTCAATGTACAAGTACATCTCCGCTCAATGTACAAGTACATCTCCGCTCAATGTACAAGTACGTCTCCGCTCAATGTACAAGTACCTCTCCGCTCAATGTACAAGTACCTCTCCGCTCCATGTACAAGTACCTCTCCGCTCAATGAACAAGTACATCTCCGCTCCATGTACCAGTACCTCTCCGCTCAATGTACAAGTACCTCTCCGCTCAATGTACAAGTACATCTCCGCTCCATGTACAAGTACGTCTCCGCTCAATGTATAAGTACCTCTCCGCTCCATGTACAAGTACCTCTCCGCTCCATGTACAAGTACATCTCCGCTCCATGTACAAGTACATCTCCGCTCCATGTACAAGTACCTCTCCGCTCCATGTACAAGTACCTCTCCGCTCCATGTACAAGTACATCTCCGCTCCATGTACAAGTACCTCTCCGCTCAATGTACAAGTACATCTCCGCTCCATGTACAAGTACATCTCCACTCCATGTACAAGTACCTCTCCGCTCAATGTACAAGTACATCTCCGCTCCATGTACCAGTACCTCTCCGCTCAATGTACAAGTACATCTCCACTCCATGTACAAGTACCTCTCCGCTCAATGTACAAGTACATCTCCGCTCCATGTACCAGTACCTCTCCGCTCAATGTACAAGTACATCTCCACTCCATGTACAAGTACCTCTCCGCTCAATGTACAAGTACATCTCCGCTCCATGTACCAGTACCTCTCCGCTCAATGTACAAGTACATCTCCGCTCCATGTACAAGTACCTCTCCGCTCAATGTACAAGTACCTCTCCGCTCAATGTACAAGTACATCTCCGCTCCATGTACCAGTACCTCTCCGCTCAATGTACAAGTACATCTGCGCTCCATGTAGGGCTGGGTATCGTTCAAAATTTTTCGATATCGATACCGTTTCGATACTTGGATTTCGATACCGGTTCCTGAACGATACTTTTTTCGATACCAATTTTTAGAAAAATCCATTTTAACAAAAATAAAACTGCATTACACATTGAAATTATTTTACAAATCTTTAGTTTCCCCCCATCTTAAGTTTTACAGCAGAAAAAAATAAAACCTACTGTATTTAACATAACTTTAAGTTCTCTAAACGTATTGCCGTCCCTACAAAAAATATTGGAGTACTACAAAGGAAAGAAATGTAGCTAAAACAAATAAATCAGTGGAATAGTTTTCAGTGCAAAACAGAGAGTTGCAAATCAGGGTTTAATGCTCACTGATGCAACAGAACTCTATTCTTGTACAAACTGATGAGATGGCTCCACTTCATGCATGGAAGACTAGTTGAGCATTGACTAGCCTATCAATATAGCCTTATATGCCACAAAGTGAATCGCATTTATATTCAACAAACTATCATGACATCAGCGTTTGTTAACGAGTTGCTAAAAATACATGGGCGATAACTGCCCGCTTGCACATAACGCTAATTAATTAAACATTAACGCTAGCGTTGCAGATCAGTGTGCTCACTGCTGCAACAGAACGTCATTCTTGTCAAATCTGACGAGACAGCTCAACTTCACTGACTAGCCAATCAATATAAATGAATCGCATTTACATTCAACAAACTATCATGACATCAGCGTTTGTTAACGAGTTGCTAAAAATACACAATGCCCGCTTGCGCATAACGTTACGGCGGCAATTAATTAAACAATCTAATGCTACAACTCACAGCCAGATGCATGGATTTGTCAGACTGAGGGATCTGATAACCGCTAACTTGCGGTAAGCTGAGCTGACCCACCTCTCAATTATTTCTCTTGTCTGTGGAAACCAGTCCGTGTTGTTTCTGTTTCTTTTCCTGCTTTTCATCATCTTCGCCATATGGTAATCCAGGATAGGAGTAGCTTGAGTGGCTAACTTCTTGTATACTATCCGCACCGCACGCCTGGCTCACAGTCACAACAAACACACCGGCTAAAGTGGGCGTAACGTTTCCTGCATGCCTCTACATGACAGCCAATCACCAGCCGTATTAGAGCGCGGCGTGCAAGCATGTCGCATGCTTATAGGCTCAATGACGCTGTTTTGTTTTGGTATCGAAAATTGGTATCGATTGACAAGGGAGGCTTCGATACCCCTTAGTATCGATGTTTCCATTTCGGTGCCAAGTAAGTATCGAAACTCGATACCCAGCCCTAGCTCCATGTACAAGTACCTCTCCGCTCAATGTACAAGTACCTCTCCGCTCAATGTACAAGTACCTCTCCGCTCCATGTACAAGTACCTCTCCGCTCCATGTACAAGTACCTCTCCGCTCCATGTACAAGTACATCTCTGCTCCATGTACAAGTACCTCTCCGCTCAATGTACAAGTACATCTCCGCTCCATGTACAAGTACCTCTCCGCTCCATGTACAAGTACATCTCCGCTCCATGTACAAGTACCTCTCCGCTCCATGTACAAGTACCTCTCCGCTCAATGTACAAGTACATCTCCGCTCCATGTACAAGTACCTCTCCGCTCCATGTACAAGTACCTCTCCGCTCCATGTACAAGTACCTCTCCGCTCAATGTACAAGTACCTCTCCGCTCAATGTACAAGTACCTCTGCGCTCCATGTACAAGTACCTCTCCGCTCAATGTACAAGTACCTCTCCGCTCAATGTACAAGTGTCGACAGTACCTCTCCGCTCCATGTACAAGTACCTCTCCGCTCAATGTACAAGTGTCGACAGTACCTCTACGCTCAATGTACAAGTGTCGACAGTACCTCTCCGCTCTCATGTACAAGTACCTCTCCGATCCATGTACAAGTACATCTCCGCTCCATGTACAAGTACATCTCCGCTCAATGTACAAGTACCTCTCCGCTCCATGTACAAGTACCTCTCCGCTCCATGTACAAGTACCTCTCCGCTCCATGTACAAGTACCTCTCCGCTCCATGTACAAGTACCTCTCCGCTCAATGTACAAGTACCTCTCCGCTCCATGTACAAGTACCTCTCCGCTCCATGTACAAGTACCTCTCCGCTCCATGTACAAGTACCTCTCCGCTCAATGTACAAGTACCTCTCCGCTCCATGTACAAGTACCTCTCCGCTCCATGTACAAGTACCTCTCCGCTCCATGTACAAGTACCTCTCCGCTCAATGTACAAGTACCTCTCCGCTCCCTGTACAAGTACATCTCCGCTCCATGTACAAGTACCTCTCCGCTCCATGTACAAGTACCTCTCCGCTCAATGTACAAGTGTCGACAGTACCTCTCCGCTCCATGTACAAGTACCTCTCCGCTCCATGTACAAGTACCTCTCCGCTCAATGTACAAGTGTCGACAGTACCTCTCCGCTCCATCTACAAGTACCTCTCCGCTCAATGTACAAGTACCTCTCCGCTGAATGTACAAGTACCTCTCCGCTCCATGTACAAGTACCTCTCCGCTCCATGTACAAATACCTCTCCGCTCCATGTACAAGTACCTCTCCGCTCCATGTACAAGCACCTCTCCGCTACATGTACAAGTACCTCTCCGCTCCATGTACAAGTACCTCTCCGCTCCATGTACAAGTACCTCTCCGCTCAATGTACAAGTACCTCTCCGCTCCATGTACAAATACCTCTCCGCTCCATGTACAAGTACCTCTCCGCTCCATGTACCAGTACCTCTCCGCTCAATGTACAAGTACATCTCCGCTCAATGTACAAGTACATCTCCGCTCCATGTACAAGTACATCTCCGCTCCATGTACAAGTACCTCTCCGCTCAATGTACAAGTACATCTCCGCTCCATGTACCAGTACCTCTCCGCTCAATGTACAAGTACATCTCCGCTCCATGTACCAGTACCTCTCCGCTCAATGTACAAGTACCTCTCCGCTCAATGTACCAGTACCTCTCCGCTCAATGTACAAGTACATCTCCACTCCATGTACAAGTACCTCTCCGCTCAATGTACAAGTACATCTCCGCTCCATGTACCAGTACCTCTCCGCTCAATGTACAAGTACATCTCCGCTCCATGTACAAGTACCTCTCCGCTCAATGTACAAGTACCTCTCCGCTCAATGTACAAGTACATCTCCGCTCCATGTACCAGTACCTCTCCGCTCAATGTACAAGTACATCTGCGCTCCATGTAGGGCTGGGTATCGTTCAAAATTTTTCGATATCGATACCGTTTCGATACTTGGATTTCGATACCGGTTCCTGAACGATACTTTTTTCGATACCAATTTTTAGAAAAATCCATTTTAACAAAAATAAAACTGCATTACACATTGAAATTATTTTACAAATCTTTAGTTTCCCCCCATCTTAAGTTTTACAGCAGAAAAAAATAAAACCTACTGTATTTAACATAACTTTAAGTTCTCTAAACGTATTGCCGTCCCTACAAAAAATATTGGAGTACTACAAAGGAAAGAAATGTAGCTAAAACAAATAAACCAGTGGAATAGTTTTCAGTGCAAAACAGAGAGTTGCAAATCAGGGTTTAATGCTCACTGATGCAACAGAACTCTATTCTTGTACAAACTGATGAGATGGCTCCACTTCATGCATGGAAGACTAGTTGAGCATTGACTAGCCTATCAATATAGCCTTATATGCCACAAAGTGAATCGCATTTATATTCAACAAACTATCATGACATCAGCGTTTGTTAACGAGTTGCTAAAAATACATGGGCGATAACTGCCCGCTTGCACATAACGCTAATTAATTAAACATTAACGCTAGCGTTGCAGATCAGTGTGCTCACTGCTGCAACAGAACGTCATTCTTGTCAAATCTGACGAGACAGCTCAACTTCACTGACTAGCCAATCAATATAAATGAATCGCATTTACATTCAACAAACTATCATGACATCAGCGTTTGTTAACGAGTTGCTAAAAATACACAATGCCCGCTTGCGCATAACGTTACGGCGGCAATTAATTAAACGATCTAATGCTACAACTCACAGCCAGATGCATGGATTTGTCAGACTGAGGGATCTGATAACCGCTAACTTGCGGTAAGCTGAGCTGACCCACCTCTCAATTATTTCTCTTGTCTGTGGAAACCAGTCCGTGTTGTTTCTGTTTCTTTTCCTGCTTTTCATCATCTTCGCCATATGGTAATCCAGGATAGGAGTAGCTTGAGTGGCTAACTTCTTGTATACTATCCGCACCGCACGCCTGGCTCACAGTCACAACAAACACACCGGCTAAAGTGGGCGTAACGTTTCCTGCATGCCTCTACATGACAGCCAATCACCAGCCGTATTAGAGCGCGGCGTGCAAGCATGTCGCATGCTTATAGGCTCAATGACGCTGTTTTGTTTTGGTATCGAAAATTGGTATCGATTGACAAGGGAGGCTTCGATACCCCTTAGTATCGATGTTTCCATTTCGGTGCCAAGTAAGTATCGAAACTCGATACCCAGCCCTAGCTCCATGTACAAGTACCTCTCCGCTCAATGTACAAGTACCTCTCCGCTCCATGTACAAGTACCTCTCCGCTCCATGTACAAGTACCTCTCCGCTCCATGTACAAGTACATCTCTGCTCCATGTACAAGTACCTCTCCGCTCAATGTACAAGTACATCTCCGCTCCATGTACAAGTACCTCTCCGCTCCATGTACAAGTACATCTCCGCTCCATGTACAAGTACCTCTCCGCTCCATGTACAAGTACCTCTCCGCTCAATGTACAAGTACATCTCCGCTCCATGTACAAGTACCTCTCCGCTCCATGTACAAGTACGTCTCCGCTCCATGTACAAGTACCTCTCCGCTCAATGTACAAGTACCTCTCCGCTCCATGTACAAGTACCTCTCCGCTCAATGTACAAGTACATCTCCGCTCCATGTACCAGTACCTCTCCGCTCAATGTACAAGTACCTCTCCGCTCAATGTACAAGTACATCTCCGCTCCATGTACAAGTACGTCTCCGCTCAATGTATAAGTACCTCTCCGCTCCATGTACAAGTACCTCTCCGCTCCATGTACAAGTACATCTCCGCTCCATGTACAAGTACATCTCCGCTCCATGTACAAGTACCTCTCCGCTCCATGTACAAGTACCTCTCCGCTCCATGTACAAGTACATCTCCGCTCCATGTACAAGTACCTCTCCGCTCAATGTACAAGTACATCTCCGCTCCATGTACAAGTACATCTCCACTCCATGTACAAGTACCTCTCCGCTCAATGTACAAGTACATCTCCGCTCCATGTACCAGTACCTCTCCGCTCAATGTACAAGTACATCTCCACTCCATGTACAAGTACCTCTCCGCTCAATGTACAAGTACATCTCCGCTCCATGTACCAGTACCTCTCCGCTCAATGTACAAGTACATCTCCACTCCATGTACAAGTACCTCTCCGCTCAATGTACAAGTACATCTCCGCTCCATGTACCAGTACCTCTCCGCTCAATGTACAAGTACATCTCCGCTCCATGTACAAGTACCTCTCCGCTCAATGTACAAGTACCTCTCCGCTCAATGTACAAGTACATCTCCGCTCCATGTACCAGTACCTCTCCGCTCAATGTACAAGTACATCTGCGCTCCATGTAGGGCTGGGTATCGTTCAAAATTTTTCGATATCGATACCGTTTCGATACTTGGATTTCGATACCGGTTCCTGAACGATACTTTTTTCGATACCAATTT
Source organism: Poromitra crassiceps (assembly GCF_964638095.1). Classification (NCBI taxonomy): domain Eukaryota; kingdom Metazoa; phylum Chordata; class Actinopteri; order Beryciformes; family Melamphaidae; genus Poromitra; species Poromitra crassiceps. The sequence continues at coordinate 15,789 of NW_028152080.1, forward strand.
TTAGAAAAATCCATTTTAACAAAAATAAAACTGCATTACACATTGAAATTATTTTACAAATCTTTAGTTTCCCCCCATCTTAAGTTTTACAGCAGAAAAAAATAAAACCTACTGTATTTAACATAACTTTAAGTTCTCTAAACGTATTGCCGTCCCTACAAAAAATATTGGAGTACTACAAAGGAAAGAAATGTAGCTAAAACAAATAAATCAGTGGAATAGTTTTCAGTGCAAAACAGAGAGTTGCAAATCAGGGTTTAATGCTCACTGATGCAACAGAACTCTATTCTTGTACAAACTGATGAGATGGCTCCACTTCATGCATGGAAGACTAGTTGAGCATTGACTAGCCTATCAATATAGCCTTATATGCCACAAAGTGAATCGCATTTATATTCAACAAACTATCATGACATCAGCGTTTGTTAACGAGTTGCTAAAAATACATGGGCGATAACTGCCCGCTTGCACATAACGCTAATTAATTAAACATTAACGCTAGCGTTGCAGATCAGTGTGCTCACTGCTGCAACAGAACGTCATTCTTGTCAAATCTGACGAGACAGCTCAACTTCACTGACTAGCCAATCAATATAAATGAATCGCATTTACATTCAACAAACTATCATGACATCAGCGTTTGTTAACGAGTTGCTAAAAATACACAATGCCCGCTTGCGCATAACGTTACGGCGGCAATTAATTAAACGATCTAATGCTACAACTCACAGCCAGATGCATGGATTTGTCAGACTGAGGGATCTGATAACCGCTAACTTGCGGTAAGCTGAGCTGACCCACCTCTCAATTATTTATCTTGTCTGTGGAAACCAGTCCGTGTTGTTTCTGTTTCTTTTCCTGCTTTTCATCATCTTCGCCATATGGTAATCCAGGATAGGAGTAGCTTGAGTGGCTAACTTCTTGTATACTATCCGCACCGCACGCCTGGCTCACAGTCACAACAAACACACCGGCTAAAGTGGGCGTAACGTTTCCTGCATGCCTCTACATGACAGCCAATCACCAGCCGTATTAGAGCGCGGCGTGCAAGCATGTCGCATGCTTATAGGCTCAATGACGCTGTTTTGTTTTGGTATCGAAAATTGGTATCGATTGACAAGGGAGGCTTCGATACCCCTTAGTATCGATGTTTCCATTTCGGTGCCAAGTAAGTATCGAAACTCGATACCCAGCCCTAGCTCCATGTACAAGTACCTCTCCGCTCAATGTACAAGTACCTCTCCGCTCAATGTACAAGTACCTCTCCGCTCCATGTACAAGTACCTCTCCGCTCCATGTACAAGTACCTCTCCGCTCCATGTACAAGTACCTCTCCGCTCCATGTACAAGTACATCTCTGCTCCATGTACAAGTACCTCTCCGCTCAATGTACAAGTACATCTCCGCTCCATGTACAAGTACCTCTCCGCTCCATGTACAAGTACATCTCCGCTCCATGTACAAGTACCTCTCCGCTCCATGTACAAGTACCTCTCCGCTCAATGTACAAGTACATCTCCGCTCCATGTACAAGTACCTCTCCGCTCAATGTACAAGTACCTCTCCGCTCCATGTACAAGTACCTCTCCGCTCCATGTACAAGTACCTCTCCGCTCCATGTACAAGTACCTCTCCGCTCAATGTCAAGTATCGACAGTACCTCTCCGCTCCATGTACAAGTACCTCTCCGCTGAATGTACAAGTGTCGACAGTACCTCTCCGCTCAATGTACAAGTACCTCTCCGCTCCATGTACAAGTACCTCTCCGCTCTCATGTACAAGTACCTCTCCGCTCCATGTACAAGTACCTCTCCGCTCAATGTACAAGTACCTCTGCGCTCCATGTACAAGTACCTCTCCGCTCAATGTACAAGTACCTCTCCGCTCAATGTACAAGTGTCGACAGTACCTCTCCGCTCCATGTACAAGTACCTCTCCGCTCAATGTACAAGTGTCGACAGTACCTCTACGCTCAATGTACAAGTGTCGACAGTACCTCTCCGCTCTCATGTACAAGTACCTCTCCGATCCATGTACAAGTACATCTCCGCTCCATGTACAAGTACATCTCCGCTCAATGTACAAGTACCTCTCCGCTCCATGTACAAGTACCTCTCCGCTCCATGTACAAGTACCTCTCCGCTCCATGTACAAGTACCTCTCCGCTCCATGTACAAGTACCTCTCCGCTCAATGTACAAGTACCTCTCCGCTCCATGTACAAGTACCTCTCCGCTCCATGTACAAGTACCTCTCCGCTCAATGTACAAGTACCTCTCCGCTCCATGTACAAGTACCTCTCCGCTCCATGTACAAGTACCTCTCCGCTCCATGTACAAGTACCTCTCCGCTCAATGTACAAGTACCTCTCCGCTCCCTGTACAAGTACATCTCCGCTCCATGTACAAGTACCTCTCCGCTCCATGTACAAGTACCTCTCCGCTCAATGTACAAGTGTCGACAGTACCTCTCCGCTCCATGTACAAGTACCTCTCCGCTCCATGTACAAGTACCTCTCCGCTCAATGTACAAGTGTCGACAGTACCTCTCCGCTCCATCTACAAGTACCTCTCCGCTCCATGTACAAGTACCTCTCCGCTCCATGTACAAGCACCTCTCCGCTACATGTACAAGTACCTCTCCGCTCCATGTACAAGTACCTCTCCGCTCCATGTACAAGTACCTCTCCGCTCAATGTACAAGTACCTCTCCGCTCCATGTACAAATACCTCTCCGCTCCATGTACAAATACCTCTCCGCTCCATGTACAAGTACCTCTCCGCTCAATGTACAAGTACCTCTCCGCTCCCTGTACAAGTACATCTCCGCTCCATGTACAAGTACCTCTCCGCTCCATGTACAAGTACCTCTCCGCTCAATGTACAAGTGTCGACAGTACCTCTCCGCTCCATGTACAAGTACCTCTCCGCTCCATGTACAAGTACCTCTCCGCTCAATGTACAAGTGTCGACAGTACCTCTCCGCTCCATCTACAAGTACCTCTCCGCTCAATGTACAAGTACCTCTCCGCTGAATGTACAAGTACCTCTCCGCTCCATGTACAAGTACCTCTCCGCTCCATGTACAAATACCTCTCCGCTCCATGTACAAGTACCTCTCCGCTCCATGTACAAGCACCTCTCCGCTACATGTACAAGTACCTCTCCGCTCCATGTACAAGTACCTCTCCGCTCCATGTACAAGTACCTCTCCGCTCAATGTACAAGTACCTCTCCGCTCCATGTACAAGTACCTCTCCGCTCAATGTCAAGTGTCGACAGTACCTCTCCGCTCCATGTACAAATACCTCTCCGCTCTCATGTACAAGTACCTCTCCGCTCCATGTACAAGTACCTCTCCGCTCAATGTCAAGTGTCGACAGTACCTCTCCGCTCCATGTACAAATACCTCTCCGCTCCATGTACAAGTACCTCTCCGCTCTCATGTACAAGTACCTCTCCGCTCCATGTACAAGTAGCTCTCCGCTCAATGTACAAGTGTCGACAGTACCTTTCCGCTCCATGTACAAATACCTCTCCGCTCTCATGTACAAGTACCTCTCCGCTCCATGTACAAGTACCTCTCCGCTCAATGTACAAATACCTCTCCGCTCCATGTATAAGTACCTCTCCGCTCTATGTACAAGTACCTCTCCGCTCCATGTACAAGTACCTCTCCGCTCAATGTACAAATACCTCTCCGCTCCATGTACAAGTAGCTCTCCGCTGAATGTACAAGTGTCGACAGTACCTCTCCGCTCAATGTACAAGTACCTCTCCGCTCAATGTACAAATACCTCTCCGCTCCATGTACAAGTACCTCTCCGCTCAATGTCAAGTATCGACAGTACCTCTCCGCTCCATGTACAAGTACCTCTCCGCTGAATGTACAAGTGTCGACAGTACCTCTCCGCTCAATGTACAAGTACCTCTCCGCTCCATGTACAAGTACCTCTCCGCTCTCATGTACAAGTACCTCTCCGCTCCATGTACAAGTACCTCTCCGCTCAATGTACAAGTACCTCTGCGCTCCATGTACAAGTACCTCTCCGCTCAATGTACAAGTACCTCTCCGCTCAATGTACAAGTGTCGACAGTACCTCTCCGCTCCATGTACAAGTACCTCTCCGCTCAATGTACAAGTGTCGACAGTACCTCTACGCTCAATGTACAAGTGTCGACAGTACCTCTCCGCTCTCATGTACAAGTACCTCTCCGATCCATGTACAAGTACATCTCCGCTCCATGTACAAGTACATCTCCGCTCAATGTACAAGTACCTCTCCGCTCCATGTACAAGTACCTCTCCGCTCCATGTACAAGTACCTCTCCGCTCCATGTACAAGTACCTCTCCGCTCCATGTACAAGTACCTCTCCGCTCAATGTACAAGTACCTCTCCGCTCCATGTACAAGTACCTCTCCGCTCAATGTACAAGTACCTCTCCGCTCCATGTACAAGTACCTCTCCGCTCCATGTACAAGTACCTCTCCGCTCCATGTACAAGTACCTCTCCGCTCAATGTCAAGTATCGACAGTACCTCTCCGCTCCATGTACAAGTACCTCTCCGCTGAATGTACAAGTGTCGACAGTACCTCTCCGCTCAATGTACAAGTACCTCTCCGCTCCATGTACAAGTACCTCTCCGCTCTCATGTACAAGTACCTCTCCGCTCCATGTACAAGTACCTCTCCGCTCAATGTACAAGTACCTCTGCGCTCCATGTACAAGTACCTCTCCGCTCAATGTACAAGTACCTCTCCGCTCAATGTACAAGTGTCGACAGTACCTCTCCGCTCCATGTACAAGTACCTCTCCGCTCAATGTACAAGTGTCGACAGTACCTCTACGCTCAATGTACAAGTGTCGACAGTACCTCTCCGCTCTCATGTACAAGTACCTCTCCGATCCATGTACAAGTACATCTCCGCTCCATGTACAAGTACATCTCCGCTCAATGTACAAGTACCTCTCCGCTCCATGTACAAGTACCTCTCCGCTCCATGTACAAGTACCTCTCCGCTCCATGTACAAGTACCTCTCCGCTCCATGTACAAGTACCTCTCCGCTCAATGTACAAGTACCTCTCCGCTCCATGTACAAGTACCTCTCCGCTCCATGTACAAGTACCTCTCCGCTCCATGTACAAGTACCTCTCCGCTCAATGTACAAGTACCTCTCCGCTCCATGTACAAGTACCTCTCCGCTCCATGTACAAGTACCTCTCCGCTCCATGTACAAGTACCTCTCCGCTCAATGTACAAGTACCTCTCCGCTCCCTGTACAAGTACATCTCCGCTCCATGTACAAGTACCTCTCCGCTCCATGTACAAGTACCTCTCCGCTCAATGTACAAGTGTCGACAGTACCTCTCCGCTCCATGTACAAGTACCTCTCCGCTCCATGTACAAGTACCTCTCCGCTCAATGTACAAGTGTCGACAGTACCTCTCCGCTCCATCTACAAGTACCTCTCCGCTCAATGTACAAGTACCTCTCCGCTGAATGTACAAGTACCTCTCCGCTCCATGTACAAGTACCTCTCCGCTCCATGTACAAATACCTCTCCGCTCCATGTACAAGTACCTCTCCGCTCCATGTACAAGCACCTCTCCGCTACATGTACAAGTACCTCTCCGCTCCATGTACAAGTACCTCTCCGCTCCATGTACAAGTACCTCTCCGCTCAATGTACAAGTACCTCTCCGCTCCATGTACAAATACCTCTCCGCTCCATGTACAAGTACCTCTCCGCTCCATGTACCAGTACCTCTCCGCTCAATGTACAAGTACATCTCCGCTCAATGTACAAGTACATCTCCGCTCAATGTACAAGTACGTCTCCGCTCAATGTACAAGTACCTCTCCGCTCAATGTACAAGTACCTCTCCGCTCCATGTACAAGTACCTCTCCGCTCAATGTACAAGTACATCTCCGCTCCATGTACCAGTACCTCTCCGCTCAATGTACAAGTACCTCTCCGCTCAATGTACAAGTACATCTCCGCTCCATGTACAAGTACGTCTCCGCTCAATGTATAAGTACCTCTCCGCTCCATGTACAAGTACCTCTCCGCTCCATGTACAAGTACATCTCCGCTCCATGTACAAGTACATCTCCGCTCCATGTACAAGTACCTCTCCGCTCCATGTACAAGTACCTCTCCGCTCCATGTACAAGTACATCTCCGCTCCATGTACAAGTACCTCTCCGCTCAATGTACAAGTACATCTCCGCTCCATGTACAAGTACATCTCCACTCCATGTACAAGTACCTCTCCGCTCAATGTACAAGTACATCTCCGCTCCATGTACCAGTACCTCTCCGCTCAATGTACAAGTACATCTCCACTCCATGTACAAGTACCTCTCCGCTCAATGTACAAGTACATCTCCGCTCCATGTACCAGTACCTCTCCGCTCAATGTACAAGTACATCTCCACTCCATGTACAAGTACCTCTCCGCTCAATGTACAAGTACATCTCCGCTCCATGTACCAGTACCTCTCCGCTCAATGTACAAGTACATCTCCGCTCCATGTACAAGTACCTCTCCGCTCAATGTACAAGTACCTCTCCGCTCAATGTACAAGTACATCTCCGCTCCATGTACCAGTACCTCTCCGCTCAATGTACAAGTACATCTGCGCTCCATGTAGGGCTGGGTATCGTTCAAAATTTTTCGATATCGATACCGTTTCGATACTTGGATTTCGATACCGGTTCCTGAACGATACTTTTTTCGATACCAATTTTTAGAAAAATCCATTTTAACAAAAATAAAACTGCATTACACATTGAAATTATTTTACAAATCTTTAGTTTCCCCCCATCTTAAGTTTTACAGCAGAAAAAAATAAAACCTACTGTATTTAACATAACTTTAAGTTCTCTAAACGTATTGCCGTCCCTACAAAAAATATTGGAGTACTACAAAGGAAAGAAATGTAGCTAAAACAAATAAATCAGTGGAATAGTTTTCAGTGCAAAACAGAGAGTTGCAAATCAGGGTTTAATGCTCACTGATGCAACAGAACTCTATTCTTGTACAAACTGATGAGATGGCTCCACTTCATGCATGGAAGACTAGTTGAGCATTGACTAGCCTATCAATATAGCCTTATATGCCACAAAGTGAATCGCATTTATATTCAACAAACTATCATGACATCAGCGTTTGTTAACGAGTTGCTAAAAATACATGGGCGATAACTGCCCGCTTGCACATAACGCTAATTAATTAAACATTAACGCTAGCGTTGCAGATCAGTGTGCTCACTGCTGCAACAGAACGTCATTCTTGTCAAATCTGACGAGACAGCTCAACTTCACTGACTAGCCAATCAATATAAATGAATCGCATTTACATTCAACAAACTATCATGACATCAGCGTTTGTTAACGAGTTGCTAAAAATACACAATGCCCGCTTGCGCATAACGTTACGGCGGCAATTAATTAAACGATCTAATGCTACAACTCACAGCCAGATGCATGGATTTGTCAGACTGAGGGATCTGATAACCGCTAACTTGCGGTAAGCTGAGCTGACCCACCTCTCAATTATTTCTCTTGTCTGTGGAAACCAGTCCGTGTTGTTTCTGTTTCTTTTCCTGCTTTTCATCATCTTCGCCATATGGTAATCCAGGATAGGAGTAGCTTGAGTGGCTAACTTCTTGTATACTATCCGCACCGCACGCCTGGCTCACAGTCACAACAAACACACCGGCTAAAGTGGGCGTAACGTTTCCTGCATGCCTCTACATGACAGCCAATCACCAGCCGTATTAGAGCGCGGCGTGCAAGCATGTCGCATGCTTATAGGCTCAATGACGCTGTTTTGTTTTGGTATCGAAAATTGGTATCGATTGACAAGGGAGGCTTCGATACCCCTTAGTATCGATGTTTCCATTTCGGTGCCAAGTAAGTATCGAAACTCGATACCCAGCCCTAGCTCCATGTACAAGTACCTCTCCGCTCAATGTACAAGTACCTCTCCGCTCAATGTACAAGTACCTCTCCGCTCCATGTACAAGTACCTCTCCGCTCCATGTACAAGTACCTCTCCGCTCCATGTACAAGTACCTCTCCGCTCCATGTACAAGTACATCTCTGCTCCATGTACAAGTACCTCTCCGCTCAATGTACAAGTACATCTCCGCTCCATGTACAAGTACCTCTCCGCTCCATGTACAAGTACATCTCCGCTCCATGTACAAGTACCTCTCCGCTCCATGTACAAGTACCTCTCCGCTCAATGTACAAGTACATCTCCGCTCCATGTACAAGTACCTCTCCGCTCCATGTACAAGTACCTCTCCGCTCCATGTACAAGTACCTCTCCGCTCAATGTACAAGTACCTCTCCGCTCCATGTACAAGTACCTCTCCGCTCAATGTACAAGTACATCTCCGCTCCATGTACCAGTACCTCTCCGCTCAATGTACAAGTACCTCTCCGCTCAATGTACAAGTACATCTCCGCTCCATGTACAAGTACGTCTCCGCTCAATGTATAAGTACCTCTCCGCTCCATGTACAAGTACCTCTCCGCTCCATGTACAAGTACATCTCCGCTCCATGTACAAGTACATCTCCGCTCCATGTACAAGTACCTCTCCGCTCCATGTACAAGTACCTCTCCGCTCCATGTACAAGTACATCTCCGCTCCATGTACAAGTACCTCTCCGCTCAATGTACAAGTACATCTCCGCTCCATGTACAAGTACATCTCCACTCCATGTACAAGTACCTCTCCGCTCAATGTACAAGTACATCTCCGCTCCATGTACCAGTACCTCTCCGCTCAATGTACAAGTACATCTCCACTCCATGTACAAGTACCTCTCCGCTCAATGTACAAGTACATCTCCGCTCCATGTACCAGTACCTCTCCGCTCAATGTACAAGTACATCTCCACTCCATGTACAAGTACCTCTCCGCTCAATGTACAAGTACATCTCCGCTCCATGTACCAGTACCTCTCCGCTCAATGTACAAGTACATCTCCGCTCCATGTACAAGTACCTCTCCGCTCAATGTACAAGTACCTCTCCGCTCAATGTACAAGTACATCTCCGCTCCATGTACCAGTACCTCTCCGCTCAATGTACAAGTACATCTGCGCTCCATGTAGGGCTGGGTATCGTTCAAAATTTTTCGATATCGATACCGTTTCGATACTTGGATTTCGATACCGGTTCCTGAACGATACTTTTTTCGATACCAATTTTTAGAAAAATCCATTTTAACAAAAATAAAACTGCATTACACATTGAAATTATTTTACAAATCTTTAGTTTCCCCCCATCTTAAGTTTTACAGCAGAAAAAAATAAAACCTACTGTATTTAACATAACTTTAAGTTCTCTAAACGTATTGCCGTCCCTACAAAAAATATTGGAGTACTACAAAGGAAAGAAATGTAGCTAAAACAAATAAATCAGTGGAATAGTTTTCAGTGCAAAACAGAGAGTTGCAAATCAGGGTTTAATGCTCACTGATGCAACAGAACTCTATTCTTGTACAAACTGATGAGATGGCTCCACTTCATGCATGGAAGACTAGTTGAGCATTGACTAGCCTATCAATATAGCCTTATATGCCACAAAGTGAATCGCATTTATATTCAACAAACTATCATGACATCAGCGTTTGTTAACGAGTTGCTAAAAATACATGGGCGATAACTGCCCGCTTGCACATAACGCTAATTAATTAAACATTAACGCTAGCGTTGCAGATCAGTGTGCTCACTGCTGCAACAGAACGTCATTCTTGTCAAATCTGACGAGACAGCTCAACTTCACTGACTAGACAATCAATATAAATGAATCGCATTTACATTCAACAAACTATCATGACATCAGCGTTTGTTAACGAGTTGCTAAAAATACACAATGCCCGCTTGCGCATAACGTTACGGCGGCAATTAATTAAACGATCTAATGCTACAACTCACAGCCAGATGCATGGATTTGTCAGACTGAGGGATCTGATAACCGCTAACTTGCGGTAAGCTGAGCTGACCCACCTCTCAATTATTTCTCTTGTCTGTGGAAACCAGTCCGTGTTGTTTCTGTTTCTTTTCCTGCTTTTCATCATCTTCGCCATATGGTAATCCAGGATAGGAGTAGCTTGAGTGGCTAACTTCTTGTATACTATCCGCACCGCACGCCTGGCTCACAGTCACAACAAACACACCGGCTAAAGTGGGCGTAACGTTTCCTGCATGCCTCTACATGACAGCCAATCACCAGCCGTATTAGAGCGCGGCGTGCAAGCATGTCGCATGCTTATAGGCTCAATGACGCTGTTTTGTTTTGGTATCGAAAATTGGTATCGATTGACAAGGGAGGCTTCGATACCCCTTAGTATCGATGTTTCCATTTCGGTGCCAAGTAAGTATCGAAACTCGATACCCAGCCCTAGCTCCATGTACAAGTACCTCTCCGCTCAATGTACAAGTACCTCTCCGCTCAATGTACAAGTACCTCTCCGCTCCATGTACAAGTACCTCTCCGCTCCATGTACAAGTACCTCTCCGCTCCATGTACAAGTACCTCTCCGCTCCATGTACAAGTACATCTCTGCTCCATGTACAAGTACCTCTCCGCTCAATGTACAAGTACATCTCCGCTCCATGTACAAGTACCTCTCCGCTCCATGTACAAGTACATCTCCGCTCCATGTACAAGTACCTCTCCGCTCCATGTACAAGTACCTCTCCGCTCAATGTACAAGTACATCTCCGCTCCATGTACAAGTACCTCTCCGCTCCATGTACAAGTACCTCTCCGCTCCATGTACAAGTACCTCTCCGCTCAATGTACAAGTACCTCTCCGCTCCATGTACAAGTACCTCTCCGCTCAATGTACAAGTACATCTCCGCTCCATGTACCAGTACCTCTCCGCTCAATGTACAAGTACCTCTCCGCTCAATGTACAAGTACATCTCCGCTCCATGTACAAGTACGTCTCCGCTCAATGTATAAGTACCTCTCCGCTCCATGTACAAGTACCTCTCCGCTCCATGTACAAGTACATCTCCGCTCCATGTACAAGTACATCTCCGCTCCATGTACAAGTACCTCTCCGCTCCATGTACAAGTACCTCTCCGCTCCATGTACAAGTACATCTCCGCTCCATGTACAAGTACCTCTCCGCTCAATGTACAAGTACATCTCCGCTCCATGTACAAGTACATCTCCACTCCATGTACAAGTACCTCTCCGCTCAATGTACAAGTACATCTCCGCTCCATGTACCAGTACCTCTCCGCTCAATGTACAAGTACATCTCCACTCCATGTACAAGTACCTCTCCGCTCAATGTACAAGTACATCTCCGCTCCATGTACCAGTACCTCTCCGCTCAATGTACAAGTACATCTCCACTCCATGTACAAGTACCTCTCCGCTCAATGTACAAGTACATCTCCGCTCCATGTACCAGTACCTCTCCGCTCAATGTACAAGTACATCTCCGCTCCATGTACAAGTACCTCTCCGCTCAATGTACAAGTACCTCTCCGCTCAATGTACAAGTACATCTCCGCTCCATGTACCAGTACCTCTCCGCTCAATGTACAAGTACATCTGCGCTCCATGTAGGGCTGGGTATCGTTCAAAATTTTTCGATATCGATACCGTTTCGATACTTGGATTTCGATACCGGTTCCTGAACGATACTTTTTTCGATACCAATTTTTAGAAAAATCCATTTTAACAAAAATAAAACTGCATTACACATTGAAATTATTTTACAAATCTTTAGTTTCCCCCCATCTTAAGTTTTACAGCAGAAAAAAATAAAACCTACTGTATTTAACATAACTTTAAGTTCTCTAAACGTATTGCCGTCCCTACAAAAAATATTGGAGTACTACAAAGGAAAGAAATGTAGCTAAAACAAATAAATCAGTGGAATAGTTTTCAGTGCAAAACAGAGAGTTGCAAATCAGGGTTTAATGCTCACTGATGCAACAGAACTCTATTCTTGTACAAACTGATGAGATGGCTCCACTTCATGCATGGAAGACTAGTTGAGCATTGACTAGCCTATCAATATAGCCTTATATGCCACAAAGTGAATCGCATTTATATTCAACAAACTATCATGACATCAGCGTTTGTTAACGAGTTGCTAAAAATACATGGGCGATAACTGCCCGCTTGCACATAACGCTAATTAATTAAACATTAACGCTAGCGTTGCAGATCAGTGTGCTCACTGCTGCAACAGAACGTCATTCTTGTCAAATCTGACGAGACAGCTCAACTTCACTGACTAGCCAATCAATATAAATGAATCGCATTTACATTCAACAAACTATCATGACATCAGCGTTTGTTAACGAGTTGCTAAAAATACACAATGCCCGCTTGCGCATAACGTTACGGCGGCAATTAATTAAACAATCTAATGCTACAACTCACAGCCAGATGCATGGATTTGTCAGACTGAGGGATCTGATAACCGCTAACTTGCGGTAAGCTGAGCTGACCTACCTCTCAATTATTTCTCTTGTCTGTGGAAACCAGTCCGTGTTGTTTCTGTTTCTTTTCCTGCTTTTCATCATCTTCGCCATATGGTAATCCAGGATAGGAGTAGCTTGAGTGGCTAACTTCTTGTATACTATCCGCACCGCACGCCTGGCTCACAGTCACAACAAACACACCGGCTAAAGTGGGCGTAACGTTTCCTGCATGCCTCTACATGACAGCCAATCACCAGCCGTATTAGAGCGCGGCGTGCAAGCATGTCGCATGCTTATAGGCTCAATGACGCTGTTTTGTTTTGGTATCGAAAATTGGTATCGATTGACAAGGGAGGCTTCGATACCCCTTAGTATCGATGTTTCCATTTCGGTGCCAAGTAAGTATCGAAACTCGATACCCAGCCCTAGCTCCATGTACAAGTACCTCTCCGCTCAATGTACAAGTACCTCTCCGCTCAATGTACAAGTACCTCTCCGCTCCATGTACAAGTACCTCTCCGCTCCATGTACAAGTACCTCTCCGCTCCATGTACAAGTACCTCTCCGCTCCATGTACAAGTACATCTCTGCTCCATGTACAAGTACCTCTCCGCTCAATGTACAAGTACATCTCCGCTCCATGTACAAGTACCTCTCCGCTCCATGTACAAGTACATCTCCGCTCCATGTACAAGTACCTCTCCGCTCCATGTACAAGTACCTCTCCGCTCAATGTACAAGTACATCTCCGCTCCATGTACAAGTACCTCTCCGCTCCATGTACAAGTACCTCTCCGCTCCATGTACAAGTACCTCTCCGCTCAATGTACAAGTACCTCTCCGCTCCATGTACAAGTACCTCTCCGCTCAATGTACAAGTACATCTCCGCTCCATGTACCAGTACCTCTCCGCTCAATGTACAAGTACCTCTCCGCTCAATGTACAAGTACATCTCCGCTCCATGTACAAGTACGTCTCCGCTCAATGTATAAGTACCTCTCCGCTCCATGTACAAGTACCTCTCCGCTCCATGTACAAGTACATCTCCGCTCCATGTACAAGTACATCTCCGCTCCATGTACAAGTACCTCTCCGCTCCATGTACAAGTACCTCTCCGCTCCATGTACAAGTACATCTCCGCTCCATGTACAAGTACCTCTCCGCTCAATGTACAAGTACATCTCCGCTCCATGTACAAGTACATCTCCACTCCATGTACAAGTACCTCTCCGCTCAATGTACAAGTACATCTCCGCTCCATGTACCAGTACCTCTCCGCTCAATGTACAAGTACATCTCCACTCCATGTACAAGTACCTCTCCGCTCAATGTACAAGTACATCTCCGCTCCATGTACCAGTACCTCTCCGCTCAATGTACAAGTACATCTCCACTCCATGTACAAGTACCTCTCCGCTCAATGTACAAGTACATCTCCGCTCCATGTACCAGTACCTCTCCGCTCAATGTACAAGTACATCTCCGCTCCATGTACAAGTACCTCTCCGCTCAATGTACAAGTACCTCTCCGCTCAATGTACAAGTACATCTCCGCTCCATGTACCAGTACCTCTCCGCTCAATGTACAAGTACATCTGCGCTCCATGTAGGGCTGGGTATCGTTCAAAATTTTTCGATATCGATACCGTTTCGATACTTGGATTTCGATACCGGTTCCTGAACGATACTTTTTTCGATACCAATTTTTAGAAAAATCCATTTTAACAAAAATAAAACTGCATTACACATTGAAATTATTTTACAAATCTTTAGTTTCCCCCCATCTTAAGTTTTACAGCAGAAAAAAATAAAACCTACTGTATTTAACATAACTTTAAGTTCTCTAAACGTATTGCCGTCCCTACAAAAAATATTGGAGTACTACAAAGGAAAGAAATGTAGCTAAAACAAATAAATCAGTGGAATAGTTTTCAGTGCAAAACAGAGAGTTGCAAATCAGGGTTTAATGCTCACTGATGCAACAGAACTCTATTCTTGTACAAACTGATGAGATGGCTCCACTTCATGCATGGAAGACTAGTTGAGCATTGACTAGCCTATCAATATAGCCTTATATGCCACAAAGTGAATCGCATTTATATTCAACAAACTATCATGACATCAGCGTTTGTTAACGAGTTGCTAAAAATACATGGGCGATAACTGCCCGCTTGCACATAACGCTAATTAATTAAACATTAACGCTAGCGTTGCAGATCAGTGTGCTCACTGCTGCAACAGAACGTCATTCTTGTCAAATCTGACGAGACAGCTCAACTTCACTGACTAGCCAATCAATATAAATGAATCGCATTTACATTCAACAAACTATCATGACATCAGCGTTTGTTAACGAGTTGCTAAAAATACACAATGCCCGCTTGCGCATAACGTTACGGCGGCAATTAATTAAACGATCTAATGCTACAACTCACAGCCAGATGCATGGATTTGTCAGACTGAGGGATCTGATAACCGCTAACTTGCGGTAAGCTGAGCTGACCCACCTCTCAATTATTTCTCTTGTCTGTGGAAACCAGTCCGTGTTGTTTCTGTTTCTTTTCCTGCTTTTCATCATCTTCGCCATATGGTAATCCAGGATAGGAGTAGCTTGAGTGGCTAACTTCTTGTATACTATCCGCACCGCACGCCTGGCTCACAGTCACAACAAACACACCGGCTAAAGTGGGCGTAACGTTTCCTGCATGCCTCTACATGACAGCCAATCACCAGCCGTATTAGAGCGCGGCGTGCAAGCATGTCGCATGCTTATAGGCTCAATGACGCTGTTTTGTTTTGGTATCGAAAATTGGTATCGATTGACAAGGGAGGCTTCGATACCCCTTAGTATCGATGTTTCCATTTCGGTGCCAAGTAAGTATCGAAACTCGATACCCAGCCCTAGCTCCATGTACAAGTACCTCTCCGCTCAATGTACAAGTACCTCTCCGCTCAATGTACAAGTACCTCTCCGCTCCATGTACAAGTACCTCTCCGCTCCATGTACAAGTACCTCTCCGCTCCATGTACAAGTACCTCTCCGCTCCATGTACAAGTACATCTCTGCTCCATGTACAAGTACCTCTCCGCTCAATGTACAAGTACATCTCCGCTCCATGTACAAGTACCTCTCCGCTCCATGTACAAGTACATCTCCGCTCCATGTACAAGTACCTCTCCGCTCCATGTACAAGTACCTCTCCGCTCAATGTACAAGTACATCTCCGCTCCATGTACAAGTACCTCTCCGCTCCATGTACAAGTACCTCTCCGCTCCATGTACAAGTACCTCTCCGCTCAATGTACAAGTACCTCTCCGCTCCATGTACAAGTACCTCTCCGCTCAATGTACAAGTACATCTCCGCTCCATGTACCAGTACCTCTCCGCTCAATGTACAAGTACCTCTCCGCTCAATGTACAAGTACATCTCCGCTCCATGTACAAGTACGTCTCCGCTCAATGTATAAGTACCTCTCCGCTCCATGTACAAGTACCTCTCCGCTCCATGTACAAGTACATCTCCGCTCCATGTACAAGTACATCTCCGCTCCATGTACAAGTACCTCTCCGCTCCATGTACAAGTACCTCTCCGCTCCATGTACAAGTACATCTCCGCTCCATGTACAAGTACCTCTCCGCTCAATGTACAAGTACATCTCCGCTCCATGTACAAGTACATCTCCACTCCATGTACAAGTACCTCTCCGCTCAATGTACAAGTACATCTCCGCTCCATGTACCAGTACCTCTCCGCTCAATGTACAAGTACATCTCCACTCCATGTACAAGTACCTCTCCGCTCAATGTACAAGTACATCTCCGCTCCATGTACCAGTACCTCTCCGCTCAATGTACAAGTACATCTCCACTCCATGTACAAGTACCTCTCCGCTCAATGTACAAGTACATCTCCGCTCCATGTACCAGTACCTCTCCGCTCAATGTACAAGTACATCTCCGCTCCATGTACAAGTACCTCTCCGCTCAATGTACAAGTACCTCTCCGCTCAATGTACAAGTACATCTCCGCTCCATGTACCAGTACCTCTCCGCTCAATGTACAAGTACATCTGCGCTCCATGTAGGGCTGGGTATCGTTCAAAATTTTTCGATATCGATACCGTTTCGATACTTGGATTTCGATACCGGTTCCTGAACGATACTTTTTTCGATACCAATTTTTAGAAAAATCCATTTTAACAAAAATAAAACTGCATTACACATTGAAATTATTTTACAAATCTTTAGTTTCCCCCCATCTTAAGTTTTACAGCAGAAAAAAATAAAACCTACTGTATTTAACATAACTTTAAGTTCTCTAAACGTATTGCCGTCCCTACAAAAAATATTGGAGTACTACAAAGGAAAGAAATGTAGCTAAAACAAATAAATCAGTGGAATAGTTTTCAGTGCAAAACAGAGAGTTGCAAATCAGGGTTTAATGCTCACTGATGCAACAGAACTCTATTCTTGTACAAACTGATGAGATGGCTCCACTTCATGCATGGAAGACTAGTTGAGCATTGACTAGCCTATCAATATAGCCTTATATGCCACAAAGTGAATCGCATTTATATTCAACAAACTATCATGACATCAGCGTTTGTTAACGAGTTGCTAAAAATACATGGGCGATAACTGCCCGCTTGCACATAACGCTAATTAATTAAACATTAACGCTAGCGTTGCAGATCAGTGTGCTCACTGCTGCAACAGAACGTCATTCTTGTCAAATCTGACGAGACAGCTCAACTTCACTGACTAGCCAATCAATATAAATGAATCGCATTTACATTCAACAAACTATCATGACATCAGCGTTTGTTAACGAGTTGCTAAAAATACACAATGCCCGCTTGCGCATAACGTTACGGCGGCAATTAATTAAACGATCTAATGCTACAACTCACAGCCAGATGCATGGATTTGTCAGACTGAGGGATCTGATAACCGCTAACTTGCGGTAAGCTGAGCTGACCCACCTCTCAATTATTTCTCTTGTCTGTGGAAACCAGTCCGTGTTGTTTCTGTTTCTTTTCCTGCTTTTCATCATCTTCGCCATATGGTAATCCAGGATAGGAGTAGCTTGAGTGGCTAACTTCTTGTATACTATCCGCACCGCACGCCTGGCTCACAGTCACAACAAACACACCGGCTAAAGTGGGCGTAACGTTTCCTGCATGCCTCTACATGACAGCCAATCACCAGCCGTATTAGAGCGCGGCGTGCAAGCATGTCGCATGCTTATAGGCTCAATGACGCTGTTTTGTTTTGGTATCGAAAATTGGTATCGATTGACAAGGGAGGCTTCGATACCCCTTAGTATCGATGTTTCCATTTCGGTGCCAAGTAAGTATCGAAACTCGATACCCAGCCCTAGCTCCATGTACAAGTACCTCTCCGCTCAATGTACAAGTACCTCTCCGCTCAATGTACAAGTACCTCTCCGCTCCATGTACAAGTACCTCTCCGCTCCATGTACAAGTACCTCTCCGCTCCATGTACAAGTACATCTCTGCTCCATGTACAAGTACCTCTCCGCTCAATGTACAAGTACATCTCCGCTCCATGTACAAGTACCTCTCCGCTCCATGTACAAGTACATCTCCGCTCCATGTACAAGTACCTCTCCGCTCCATGTACAAGTACCTCTCCGCTCAATGTACAAGTACATCTCCGCTCCATGTACAAGTACCTCTCCGCTCAATGTACAAGTACCTCTCCGCTCCATGTACAAGTACCTCTCCGCTCCATGTACAAGTACCTCTCCGCTCCATGTACAAGTACCTCTCCGCTCAATGTCAAGTATCGACAGTACCTCTCCGCTCCATGTACAAGTACCTCTCCGCTGAATGTACAAGTGTCGACAGTACCTCTCCGCTCAATGTACAAGTACCTCTCCGCTCCATGTACAAGTACCTCTCCGCTCTCATGTACAAGTACCTCTCCGCTCCATGTACAAGTACCTCTCCGCTCAATGTACAAGTACCTCTGCGCTCCATGTACAAGTACCTCTCCGCTCAATGTACAAGTACCTCTCCGCTCAATGTACAAGTGTCGACAGTACCTCTCCGCTCCATGTACAAGTACCTCTCCGCTCAATGTACAAGTGTCGACAGTACCTCTACGCTCAATGTACAAGTGTCGACAGTACCTCTCCGCTCTCATGTACAAGTACCTCTCCGATCCATGTACAAGTACATCTCCGCTCCATGTACAAGTACATCTCCGCTCAATGTACAAGTACCTCTCCGCTCCATGTACAAGTACCTCTCCGCTCCATGTACAAGTACCTCTCCGCTCCATGTACAAGTACCTCTCCGCTCCATGTACAAGTACCTCTCCGCTCAATGTACAAGTACCTCTCCGCTCCATGTACAAGTACCTCTCCGCTCCATGTACAAGTACCTCTCCGCTCCATGTACAAGTACCTCTCCGCTCAATGTACAAGTACCTCTCCGCTCCATGTACAAGTACCTCTCCGCTCCATGTACAAGTACCTCTCCGCTCCATGTACAAGTACCTCTCCGCTCAATGTACAAGTACCTCTCCGCTCCCTGTACAAGTACATCTCCGCTCCATGTACAAGTACCTCTCCGCTCCATGTACAAGTACCTCTCCGCTCAATGTACAAGTGTCGACAGTACCTCTCCGCTCCATGTACAAGTACCTCTCCGCTCAATGTACAAGTACCTCTCCGCTCCCTGTACAAGTACATCTCCGCTCCATGTACAAGTACCTCTCCGCTCCATGTACAAGTACCTCTCCGCTCAATGTACAAGTGTCGACAGTACCTCTCCGCTCCATGTACAAGTACCTCTCCGCTCCATGTACAAGTACCTCTCCGCTCAATGTACAAGTGTCGACAGTACCTCTCCGCTCCATCTACAAGTACCTCTCCGCTCAATGTACAAGTACCTCTCCGCTGAATGTACAAGTACCTCTCCGCTCCATGTACAAGTACCTCTCCGCTCCATGTACAAATACCTCTCCGCTCCATGTACAAGTACCTCTCCGCTCCATGTACAAGCACCTCTCCGCTACATGTACAAGTACCTCTCCGCTCCATGTACAAGTACCTCTCCGCTCCATGTACAAGTACCTCTCCGCTCAATGTACAAGTACCTCTCCGCTCCATGTACAAATACCTCTCCGCTCCATGTACAAATACCTCTCCGCTCCATGTACAAGTACCTCTCCGCTCCATGTACCAGTACCTCTCCGCTCAATGTACAAGTACATCTCCGCTCAATGTACAAGTACATCTCCGCTCAATGTACAAGTACGTCTCCGCTCAATGTACAAGTACCTCTCCGCTCAATGTACAAGTACCTCTCCGCTCCATGTACAAGTACCTCTCCGCTCAATGTACAAGTACATCTCCGCTCCATGTACCAGTACCTCTCCGCTCAATGTACAAGTACCTCTCCGCTCAATGTACAAGTACATCTCCGCTCCATGTACAAGTACGTCTCCGCTCAATGTATAAGTACCTCTCCGCTCCATGTACAAGTACCTCTCCGCTCCATGTACAAGTACATCTCCGCTCCATGTACAAGTACATCTCCGCTCCATGTACAAGTACCTCTCCGCTCCATGTACAAGTACCTCTCCGCTCCATGTACAAGTACATCTCCGCTCCATGTACAAGTACCTCTCCGCTCAATGTACAAGTACATCTCCGCTCCATGTACAAGTACATCTCCACTCCATGTACAAGTACCTCTCCGCTCAATGTACAAGTACATCTCCGCTCCATGTACCAGTACCTCTCCGCTCAATGTACAAGTACATCTCCACTCCATGTACAAGTACCTCTCCGCTCAATGTACAAGTACATCTCCGCTCCATGTACCAGTACCTCTCCGCTCAATGTACAAGTACATCTCCACTCCATGTACAAGTACCTCTCCGCTCAATGTACAAGTACATCTCCGCTCCATGTACCAGTACCTCTCCGCTCAATGTACAAGTACATCTCCGCTCCATGTACAAGTACCTCTCCGCTCAATGTACAAGTACCTCTCCGCTCAATGTACAAGTACATCTCCGCTCCATGTACCAGTACCTCTCCGCTCAATGTACAAGTACATCTGCGCTCCATGTAGGGCTGGGTATCGTTCAAAATTTTTCGATATCGATACCGTTTCGATACTTGGATTTCGATACCGGTTCCTGAACGATACTTTTTTCGATACCAATTTTTAGAAAAATCCATTTTAACAAAAATAAAACTGCATTACACATTGAAATTATTTTACAAATCTTTAGTTTCCCCCCATCTTAAGTTTTACAGCAGAAAAAAATAAAACCTACTGTATTTAACATAACTTTAAGTTCTCTAAACGTATTGCCGTCCCTACAAAAAATATTGGAGTACTACAAAGGAAAGAAATGTAGCTAAAACAAATAAATCAGTGGAATAGTTTTCAGTGCAAAACAGAGAGTTGCAAATCAGGGTTTAATGCTCACTGATGCAACAGAACTCTATTCTTGTACAAACTGATGAGATGGCTCCACTTCATGCATGGAAGACTAGTTGAGCATTGACTAGCCTATCAATATAGCCTTATATGCCACAAAGTGAATCGCATTTATATTCAACAAACTATCATGACATCAGCGTTTGTTAACGAGTTGCTAAAAATACATGGGCGATAACTGCCCGCTTGCACATAACGCTAATTAATTAAACATTAACGCTAGCGTTGCAGATCAGTGTGCTCACTGCTGCAACAGAACGTCATTCTTGTCAAATCTGACGAGACAGCTCAACTTCACTGACTAGCCAATCAATATAAATGAATCGCATTTACATTCAACAAACTATCATGACATCAGCGTTTGTTAACGAGTGGCTAAAAATACACAATGCCCGCTTGCGCATAACGTTACGGCGGCAATTAATTAAACGATCTAATGCTACAACTCACAGCCAGATGCATGGATTTGTCAGACTGAGGGATCTGATAACCGCTAACTTGCGGTAAGCTGAGCTGACCCACCTCTCAATTATTTCTCTTGTCTGTGGAAACCAGTCCGTGTTGTTTCTGTTTCTTTTCCTGCTTTTCATCATCTTCGCCATATGGTAATCCAGGATAGGAGTAGCTTGAGTGGCTAACTTCTTGTATACTATCCGCACCGCACGCCTGGCTCACAGTCACAACAAACACACCGGCTAAAGTGGGCGTAACGTTTCCTGCATGCCTCTACATGACAGCCAATCACCAGCCGTATTAGAGCGCGGCGTGCAAGCATGTCGCATGCTTATAGGCTCAATGACGCTGTTTTGTTTTGGTATCGAAAATTGGTATCGATTGACAAGGGAGGCTTCGATACCCCTTAGTATCGATGTTTCCATTTCGGTGCCAAGTAAGTATCGAAACTCGATACCCAGCCCTAGCTCCATGTACAAGTACCTCTCCGCTCAATGTACAAGTACCTCTCCGCTCAATGTACAAGTACCTCTCCGCTCCATGTACAAGTACCTCTCCGCTCCATGTACAAGTACCTCTCCGCTCCATGTACAAGTACCTCTCCGCTCCATGTACAAGTACATCTCTGCTCCATGTACAAGTACCTCTCCGCTCAATGTACAAGTACATCTCCGCTCCATGTACAAGTACCTCTCCGCTCCATGTACAAGTACATCTCCGCTCCATGTACAAGTACCTCTCCGCTCCATGTACAAGTACCTCTCCGCTCAATGTACAAGTACATCTCCGCTCCATGTACAAGTACCTCTCCGCTCAATGTACAAGTACCTCTCCGCTCCATGTACAAGTACCTCTCCGCTCCATGTACAAGTACCTCTCCGCTCCATGTACAAGTACCTCTCCGCTCAATGTCAAGTATCGACAGTACCTCTCCGCTCCATGTACAAGTACCTCTCCGCTGAATGTACAAGTGTCGACAGTACCTCTCCGCTCAATGTACAAGTACCTCTCCGCTCCATGTACAAGTACCTCTCCGCTCTCATGTACAAGTACCTCTCCGCTCCATGTACAAGTACCTCTCCGCTCAATGTACAAGTACCTCTGCGCTCCATGTACAAGTACCTCTCCGCTCAATGTACAAGTACCTCTCCGCTCAATGTACAAGTGTCGACAGTACCTCTCCGCTCCATGTACAAGTACCTCTCCGCTCAATGTACAAGTGTCGACAGTACCTCTACGCTCAATGTACAAGTGTCGACAGTACCTCTCCGCTCTCATGTACAAGTACCTCTCCGATCCATGTACAAGTACATCTCCGCTCCATGTACAAGTACATCTCCGCTCAATGTACAAGTACCTCTCCGCTCCATGTACAAGTACCTCTCCGCTCCATGTACAAGTACCTCTCCGCTCCATGTACAAGTACCTCTCCGCTCCATGTACAAGTACCTCTCCGCTCAATGTACAAGTACCTCTCCGCTCCATGTACAAGTACATCTCCGCTCCATGTACAAGTACCTCTCCGCTCCATGTACAAGTACCTCTCCGCTCAATGTACAAGTACCTCTCCGCTCCATGTACAAGTACCTCTCCGCTCCATGTACAAGTACCTCTCCGCTCCATGTACAAGTACCTCTCCGCTCAATGTACAAGTACCTCTCCGCTCCCTGTACAAGTACATCTCCGCTCCATGTACAAGTACCTCTCCGCTCCATGTACAAGTACCTCTCCGCTCAATGTACAAGTGTCGACAGTACCTCTCCGCTCCATCTACAAGTACCTCTCCGCTCCATGTACAAGTACCTCTCCGCTCCATGTACAAGCACCTCTCCGCTACATGTACAAGTACCTCTCCGCTCCATGTACAAGTACCTCTCCGCTCCATGTACAAGTACCTCTCCGCTCAATGTACAAGTACCTCTCCGCTCCATGTACAAATACCTCTCCGCTCCATGTACAAATACCTCTCCGCTCCATGTACAAGTACCTCTCCGCTCAATGTACAAGTACCTCTCCGCTCCCTGTACAAGTACATCTCCGCTCCATGTACAAGTACCTCTCCGCTCCATGTACAAGTACCTCTCCGCTCAATGTACAAGTGTCGACAGTACCTCTCCGCTCCATGTACAAGTACCTCTCCGCTCCATGTACAAGTACCTCTCCGCTCAATGTACAAGTGTCGACAGTACCTCTCCGCTCCATCTACAAGTACCTCTCCGCTCAATGTACAAGTACCTCTCCGCTGAATGTACAAGTACCTCTCCGCTCCATGTACAAGTACCTCTCCGCTCCATGTACAAATACCTCTCCGCTCCATGTACAAGTACCTCTCCGCTCCATGTACAAGCACCTCTCCGCTACATGTACAAGTACCTCTCCGCTCCATGTACAAGTACCTCTCCGCTCCATGTACAAGTACCTCTCCGCTCAATGTACAAGTACCTCTCCGCTCCATGTACAAATACCTCTCCGCTCCATGTACAAATACCTCTCCGCTCCATGTACAAGTACCTCTCCGCTCCATGTACCAGTACCTCTCCGCTCAATGTACAAGTACATCTCCGCTCAATGTACAAGTACATCTCCGCTCAATGTACAAGTACGTCTCCGCTCAATGTACAAGTACCTCTCCGCTCAATGTACAAGTACCTCTCCGCTCCATGTACAAGTACCTCTCCGCTCAATGTACAAGTACATCTCCGCTCCATGTACCAGTACCTCTCCGCTCAATGTACAAGTACCTCTCCGCTCAATGTACAAGTACATCTCCGCTCCATGTACAAGTACGTCTCCGCTCAATGTATAAGTACCTCTCCGCTCCATGTACAAGTACCTCTCCGCTCCATGTACAAGTACATCTCCGCTCCATGTACAAGTACATCTCCGCTCCATGTACAAGTACCTCTCCGCTCCATGTACAAGTACCTCTCCGCTCAATGTACAAGTACCTCTCCGCTCCATGTACAAGTACCTCTCCGCTCCATGTACAAGTACCTCTCCGCTCCATGTACAAGTACCTCTCCGCTCCATGTACAAGTACATCTCTGCTCCATGTACAAGTACCTCTCCGCTCAATGTACAAGTACATCTCCGCTCCATGTACAAGTACCTCTCCGCTCCATGTACAAGTACATCTCCGCTCCATGTACAAGTACCTCTCCGCTCCATGTACAAGTACCTCTCCGCTCAATGTACAAGTACATCTCCGCTCCATGTACAAGTACCTCTCCGCTCAATGTACAAGTACCTCTCCGCTCCATGTACAAGTACCTCTCCGCTCCATGTACAAGTACCTCTCCGCTCCATGTACAAGTACCTCTCCGCTCAATGTCAAGTATCGACAGTACCTCTCCGCTCCATGTACAAGTACCTCTCCGCTGAATGTACAAGTGTCGACAGTACCTCTCCGCTCAATGTACAAGTACCTCTCCGCTCCATGTACAAGTACCTCTCCGCTCTCATGTACAAGTACCTCTCCGCTCCATGTACAAGTACCTCTCCGCTCAATGTACAAGTACCTCTGCGCTCCATGTACAAGTACCTCTCCGCTCAATGTACAAGTACCTCTCCGCTCAATGTACAAGTGTCGACAGTACCTCTCCGCTCCATGTACAAGTACCTCTCCGCTCAATGTACAAGTGTCGACAGTACCTCTACGCTCAATGTACAAGTGTCGACAGTACCTCTCCGCTCTCATGTACAAGTACCTCTCCGATCCATGTACAAGTACATCTCCGCTCCATGTACAAGTACATCTCCGCTCAATGTACAAGTACCTCTCCGCTCCATGTACAAGTACCTCTCCGCTCCATGTACAAGTACCTCTCCGCTCCATGTACAAGTACCTCTCCGCTCCATGTACAAGTACCTCTCCGCTCAATGTACAAGTACCTCTCCGCTCCATGTACAAGTACCTCTCCGCTCCATGTACAAGTACCTCTCCGCTCCATGTACAAGTACCTCTCCGCTCAATGTACAAGTACCTCTCCGCTCCATGTACAAGTACCTCTCCGCTCCATGTACAAGTACCTCTCCGCTCCATGTACAAGTACCTCTCCGCTCAATGTACAAGTACCTCTCCGCTCCCTGTACAAGTACATCTCCGCTCCATGTACAAGTACCTCTCCGCTCCATGTACAAGTACCTCTCCGCTCAATGTACAAGTGTCGACAGTACCTCTCCGCTCCATGTACAAGTACCTCTCCGCTCAATGTACAAGTACCTCTCCGCTCCCTGTACAAGTACATCTCCGCTCCATGTACAAGTACCTCTCCGCTCCATGTACAAGTACCTCTCCGCTCAATGTACAAGTACATCTCCGCTCCATGTACAAGTACATCTCCGCTCCATGTACAAGTACCTCTCCGCTCCATGTACAAGTACCTCTCCGCTCCATGTACAAGTACATCTCCGCTCCATGTACAAGTACCTCTCCGCTCAATGTACAAGTACATCTCCGCTCCATGTACAAGTACATCTCCACTCCATGTACAAGTACCTCTCCGCTCAATGTACAAGTACATCTCCGCTCCATGTACCAGTACCTCTCCGCTCAATGTACAAGTACATCTCCACTCCATGTACAAGTACCTCTCCGCTCAATGTACAAGTACATCTCCGCTCCATGTACCAGTACCTCTCCGCTCAATGTACAAGTACATCTCCACTCCATGTACAAGTACCTCTCCGCTCAATGTACAAGTACATCTCCGCTCCATGTACCAGTACCTCTCCGCTCAATGTACAAGTACATCTCCGCTCCATGTACAAGTACCTCTCCGCTCAATGTACAAGTACCTCTCCGCTCAATGTACAAGTACATCTCCGCTCCATGTACCAGTACCTCTCCGCTCAATGTACAAGTACATCTGCGCTCCATGTAGGGCTGGGTATCGTTCAACATTTTTCGATATCGATACCGTTTCGATACTTGGATTTCGATACCGGTTCCTGAACGATACTTTTTTCGATACCAATTTTTAGAAAAATCCATTTTAACAAAAATAAAACTGCATTACACATTGAAATTATTTTACAAATCTTTAGTTTCCCCCCATCTTAAGTTTTACAGCAGAAAAAAATAAAACCTACTGTATTTAACATAACTTTAAGTTCTCTAAACGTATTGCCGTCCCTACAAAAAATATTGGAGTACTACAAAGGAAAGAAATGTAGCTAAAACAAATAAATCAGTGGAATAGTTTTCAGTGCAAAACAGAGAGTTGCAAATCAGGGTTTAATGCTCACTGATGCAACAGAACTCTATTCTTGTACAAACTGATGAGATGGCTCCACTTCATGCATGGAAGACTAGTTGAGCATTGACTAGCCTATCAATATAGCCTTATATGCCACAAAGTGAATCGCATTTATATTCAACAAACTATCATGACATCAGCGTTTGTTAACGAGTTGCTAAAAATACATGGGCGATAACTGCCCGCTTGCACATAACGCTAATTAATTAAACATTAACGCTAGCGTTGCAGATCAGTGTGCTCACTGCTGCAACAGAACGTCATTCTTGTCAAATCTGACGAGACAGCTCAACTTCACTGACTAGCCAATCAATATAAATGAATCGCATTTACATTCAACAAACTATCATGACATCAGCGTTTGTTAACGAGTTGCTAAAAATACACAATGCCCGCTTGCGCATAACGTTACGGCGGCAATTAATTAAACGATCTAATGCTACAACTCACAGCCAGATGCATGGATTTGTCAGACTGAGGGATCTGATAACCGCTAACTTGCGGTAAGCTGAGCTGACCCACCTCTCAATTATTTCTCTTGTCTGTGGAAACCAGTCCGTGTTGTTTCTGTTTCTTTTCCTGCTTTTCATCATCTTCGCCATATGGTAATCCAGGATAGGAGTAGCTTGAGTGGCTAACTTCTTGTATACTATCCGCACCGCACGCCTGGCTCACAGTCACAACAAACACACCGGCTAAAGTGGGCGTAACGTTTCCTGCATGCCTCTACATGACAGCCAATCACCAGCCGTATTAGAGCGCGGCGTGCAAGCATGTCGCATGCTTATAGGCTCAATGACGCTGTTTTGTTTTGGTATCGAAAATTGGTATCGATTGACAAGGGAGGCTTCGATACCCCTTAGTATCGATGTTTCCATTTCGGTGCCAAGTAAGTATCGAAACTCGATACCCAGCCCTAGCTCCATGTACAAGTACCTCTCCGCTCAATGTACAAGTACCTCTCCGCTCAATGTACAAGTACCTCTCCGCTCCATGTACAAGTACCTCTCCGCTCCATGTACAAGTACCTCTCCGCTCCATGTACAAGTACATCTCTGCTCCATGTACAAGTACCTCTCCGCTCAATGTACAAGTACATCTCCGCTCCATGTACAAGTACCTCTCCGCTCCATGTACAAGTACATCTCCGCTCCATGTACAAGTACCTCTCCGCTCCATGTACAAGTACCTCTCCGCTCAATGTACAAGTACATCTCCGCTCCATGTACAAGTACCTCTCCGCTCAATGTACAAGTACCTCTCCGCTCCATGTACAAGTACCTCTCCGCTCCATGTACAAGTACCTCTCCGCTCCATGTACAAGTACCTCTCCGCTCAATGTCAAGTATCGACAGTACCTCTCCGCTCCATGTACAAGTACCTCTCCGCTGAATGTACAAGTGTCGACAGTACCTCTCCGCTCAATGTACAAGTACCTCTCCGCTCCATGTACAAGTACCTCTCCGCTCTCATGTACAAGTACCTCTCCGCTCCATGTACAAGTACCTCTCCGCTCAATGTACAAGTACCTCTGCGCTCCATGTACAAGTACCTCTCCGCTCAATGTACAAGTACCTCTCCGCTCAATGTACAAGTGTCGACAGTACCTCTCCGCTCCATGTACAAGTACCTCTCCGCTCAATGTACAATGTCGACAGTACCTCTACGCTCAATGTACAAGTGTCGACAGTACCTCTCCGCTCTCATGTACAAGTACCTCTCCGATCCATGTACAAGTACATCTCCGCTCCATGTACAAGTACATCTCCGCTCAATGTACAAGTACCTCTCCGCTCCATGTACAAGTACCTCTCCGCTCCATGTACAAGTACCTCTCCGCTCCATGTACAAGTACCTCTCCGCTCCATGTACAAGTACCTCTCCGCTCAATGTACAAGTACCTCTCCGCTCCATGTACAAGTACCTCTCCGCTCCATGTACAAGTACCTCTCCGCTCCATGTACAAGTACCTCTCCGCTCAATGTACAAGTACCTCTCCGCTCCATGTACAAGTACCTCTCCGCTCCATGTACAAGTACCTCTCCGCTCCATGTACAAGTACCTCTCCGCTCAATGTACAAGTACCTCTCCGCTCCCTGTACAAGTACATCTCCGCTCCATGTACAAGTACCTCTCCGCTCCATGTACAAGTACCTCTCCGCTCAATGTACAAGTGTCGACAGTACCTCTCCGCTCCATGTACAAGTACCTCTCCGCTCAATGTACAAGTACCTCTCCGCTCCCTGTACAAGTACATCTCCGCTCCATGTACAAGTACCTCTCCGCTCCATGTACAAGTACCTCTCCGCTCAATGTACAAGTGTCGACAGTACCTCTCCGCTCCATGTACAAGTACCTCTCCGCTCCATGTACAAGTACCTCTCCGCTCAATGTACAAGTGTCGACAGTACCTCTCCGCTCCATCTACAAGTACCTCTCCGCTCAATGTACAAGTACCTCTCCGCTGAATGTACAAGTACCTCTCCGCTCCATGTACAAGTACCTCTCCGCTCCATGTACAAATACCTCTCCGCTCCATGTACAAGTACCTCTCCGCTCCATGTACAAGCACCTCTCCGCTACATGTACAAGTACCTCTCCGCTCCATGTACAAGTACCTCTCCGCTCCATGTACAAGTACCTCTCCGCTCAATGTACAAGTACCTCTCCGCTCCATGTACAAATACCTCTCCGCTCCATGTACAAATACCTCTCCGCTCCATGTACAAGTACCTCTCCGCTCCATGTACCAGTACCTCTCCGCTCAATGTACAAGTACATCTCCGCTCAATGTACAAGTACATCTCCGCTCAATGTACAAGTACGTCTCCGCTCAATGTACAAGTACCTCTCCGCTCAATGTACAAGTACCTCTCCGCTCCATGTACAAGTACCTCTCCGCTCAATGTACAAGTACATCTCCGCTCCATGTACCAGTACCTCTCCGCTCAATGTACAAGTACCTCTCCGCTCAATGTACAAGTACATCTCCGCTCCATGTACAAGTACGTCTCCGCTCAATGTATAAGTACCTCTCCGCTCCATGTACAAGTACCTCTCCGCTCCATGTACAAGTACATCTCCGCTCCATGTACAAGTACATCTCCGCTCCATGTACAAGTACCTCTCCGCTCCATGTACAAGTACCTCTCCGCTCCATGTACAAGTACATCTCCGCTCCATGTACAAGTACCTCTCCGCTCAATGTACAAGTACATCTCCGCTCCATGTACAAGTACATCTCCACTCCATGTACAAGTACCTCTCCGCTCAATGTACAAGTACATCTCCGCTCCATGTACCAGTACCTCTCCGCTCAATGTACAAGTACATCTCCACTCCATGTACAAGTACCTCTCCGCTCAATGTACAAGTACATCTCCGCTCCATGTACCAGTACCTCTCCGCTCAATGTACAAGTACATCTCCACTCCATGTACAAGTACCTCTCCGCTCAATGTACAAGTACATCTCCGCTCCATGTACCAGTACCTCTCCGCTCAATGTACAAGTACATCTCCGCTCCATGTACAAGTACCTCTCCGCTCAATGTACAAGTACCTCTCCGCTCAATGTACAAGTACATCTCCGCTCCATGTACCAGTACCTCTCCGCTCAATGTACAAGTACATCTGCGCTCCATGTAGGGCTGGGTATCGTTCAAAATTTTTCGATATCGATACCGTTTCGATACTTGGATTTCGATACCGGTTCCTGAACGATACTTTTTTCGATACCAATTTTTAGAAAAATCCATTTTAACAAAAATAAAACTGCATTACACATTGAAATTATTTTACAAATCTTTAGTTTCCCCCCATCTTAAGTTTTACAGCAGAAAAAAATAAAACCTACTGTATTTAACATAACTTTAAGTTCTCTAAACGTATTGCCGTCCCTACAAAAAATATTGGAGTACTACAAAGGAAAGAAATGTAGCTAAAACAAATAAATCAGTGGAATAGTTTTCAGTGCAAAACAGAGAGTTGCAAATCAGGGTTTAATGCTCACTGATGCAACAGAACTCTATTCTTGTACAAACTGATGAGATGGCTCCACTTCATGCATGGAAGACTAGTTGAGCATTGACTAGCCTATCAATATAGCCTTATATGCCACAAAGTGAATCGCATTTATATTCAACAAACTATCATGACATCAGCGTTTGTTAACGAGTTGCTAAAAATACATGGGCGATAACTGCCCGCTTGCACATAACGCTAATTAATTAAACATTAACGCTAGCGTTGCAGATCAGTGTGCTCACTGCTGCAACAGAACGTCATTCTTGTCAAATCTGACGAGACAGCTCAACTTCACTGACTAGCCAATCAATATAAATGAATCGCATTTACATTCAACAAACTATCATGACATCAGCGTTTGTTAACGAGTTGCTAAAAATACACAATGCCCGCTTGCGCATAACGTTACGGCGGCAATTAATTAAACGATCTAATGCTACAACTCACAGCCAGATGCATGGATTTGTCAGACTGAGGGATCTGATAACCGCTAACTTGCGGTAAGCTGAGCTGACCCACCTCTCAATTATTTCTCTTGTCTGTGGAAACCAGTCCGTGTTGTTTCTGTTTCTTTTCCTGCTTTTCATCATCTTCGCCATATGGTAATCCAGGATAGGAGTAGCTTGAGTGGCTAACTTCTTGTATACTATCCGCACCGCACGCCTGGCTCACAGTCACAACAAACACACCGGCTAAAGTGGGCGTAACGTTTCCTGCATGCCTCTACATGACAGCCAATCACCAGCCGTATTAGAGCGCGGCGTGCAAGCATGTCGCATGCTTATAGGCTCAATGACGCTGTTTTGTTTTGGTATCGAAAATTGGTATCGATTGACAAGGGAGGCTTCGATACCCCTTAGTATCGATGTTTCCATTTCGGTGCCAAGTAAGTATCGAAACTCGATACCCAGCCCTAGCTCCATGTACAAGTACCTCTCCGCTCAATGTACAAGTACCTCTCCGCTCAATGTACAAGTACCTCTCCGCTCCATGTACAAGTACCTCTCCGCTCCATGTACAAGTACCTCTCCGCTCCATGTACAAGTACCTCTCCGCTCCATGTACAAGTACATCTCTGCTCCATGTACAAGTACCTCTCCGCTCAATGTACAAGTACATCTCCGCTCCATGTACAAGTACCTCTCCGCTCCATGTACAAGTACATCTCCGCTCCATGTACAAGTACCTCTCCGCTCCATGTACAAGTACCTCTCCGCTCAATGTACAAGTACATCTCCGCTCCATGTACAAGTACCTCTCCGCTCAATGTACAAGTACCTCTCCGCTCCATGTACAAGTACCTCTCCGCTCCATGTACAAGTACCTCTCCGCTCCATGTACAAGTACCTCTCCGCTCAATGTCAAGTATCGACAGTACCTCTCCGCTCCATGTACAAGTACCTCTCCGCTGAATGTACAAGTGTCGACAGTACCTCTCCGCTCAATGTACAAGTACCTCTCCGCTCCATGTACAAGTACCTCTCCGCTCTCATGTACAAGTACCTCTCCGCTCCATGTACAAGTACCTCTCCGCTCAATGTACAAGTACCTCTGCGCTCCATGTACAAGTACCTCTCCGCTCAATGTACAAGTACCTCTCCGCTCAATGTACAAGTGTCGACAGTACCTCTCCGCTCCATGTACAAGTACCTCTCCGCTCAATGTACAAGTGTCGACAGTACCTCTACGCTCAATGTACAAGTGTCGACAGTACCTCTCCGCTCTCATGTACAAGTACCTCTCCGATCCATGTACAAGTACATCTCCGCTCCATGTACAAGTACATCTCCGCTCAATGTACAAGTACCTCTCCGCTCCATGTACAAGTACCTCTCCGCTCCATGTACAAGTACCTCTCCGCTCCATGTACAAGTACCTCTCCGCTCCATGTACAAGTACCTCTCCGCTCAATGTACAAGTACCTCTCCGCTCCATGTACAAGTACATCTCCGCTCCATGTACAAGTACCTCTCCGCTCCATGTACAAGTACCTCTCCGCTCAATGTACAAGTACCTCTCCGCTCCATGTACAAGTACCTCTCCGCTCCATGTACAAGTACCTCTCCGCTCCATGTACAAGTACCTCTCCGCTCAATGTACAAGTACCTCTCCGCTCCCTGTACAAGTACATCTCCGCTCCATGTACAAGTACCTCTCCGCTCCATGTACAAGTACCTCTCCGCTCAATGTACAAGTGTCGACAGTACCTCTCCGCTCCATCTACAAGTACCTCTCCGCTCCATGTACAAGTACCTCTCCGCTCCATGTACAAGCACCTCTCCGCTACATGTACAAGTACCTCTCCGCTCCATGTACAAGTACCTCTCCGCTCCATGTACAAGTACCTCTCCGCTCAATGTACAAGTACCTCTCCGCTCCATGTACAAATACCTCTCCGCTCCATGTACAAATACCTCTCCGCTCCATGTACAAGTACCTCTCCGCTCAATGTACAAGTACCTCTCCGCTCCCTGTACAAGTACATCTCCGCTCCATGTACAAGTACCTCTCCGCTCCATGTACAAGTACCTCTCCGCTCAATGTACAAGTGTCGACAGTACCTCTCCGCTCCATGTACAAGTACCTCTCCGCTCCATGTACAAGTACCTCTCCGCTCAATGTACAAGTGTCGACAGTACCTCTCCGCTCCATCTACAAGTACCTCTCCGCTCAATGTACAAGTACCTCTCCGCTGAATGTACAAGTACCTCTCCGCTCCATGTACAAGTACCTCTCCGCTCCATGTACAAATACCTCTCCGCTCCATGTACAAGTACCTCTCCGCTCCATGTACAAGCACCTCTCCGCTACATGTACAAGTACCTCTCCGCTCCATGTACAAGTACCTCTCCGCTCCATGTACAAGTACCTCTCCGCTCAATGTACAAGTACCTCTCCGCTCCATGTACAAATACCTCTCCGCTCCATGTACAAATACCTCTCCGCTCCATGTACAAGTACCTCTCCGCTCCATGTACCAGTACCTCTCCGCTCAATGTACAAGTACATCTCCGCTCAATGTACAAGTACATCTCCGCTCAATGTACAAGTACGTCTCCGCTCAATGTACAAGTACCTCTCCGCTCAATGTACAAGTACCTCTCCGCTCCATGTACAAGTACCTCTCCGCTCAATGTACAAGTACATCTCCGCTCCATGTACCAGTACCTCTCCGCTCAATGTACAAGTACCTCTCCGCTCAATGTACAAGTACATCTCCGCTCCATGTACAAGTACGTCTCCGCTCAATGTATAAGTACCTCTCCGCTCCATGTACAAGTACCTCTCCGCTCCATGTACAAGTACATCTCCGCTCCATGTACAAGTACATCTCCGCTCCATGTACAAGTACCTCTCCGCTCCATGTACAAGTACCTCTCCGCTCAATGTACAAGTACCTCTCCGCTCCATGTACAAGTACCTCTCCGCTCCATGTACAAGTACCTCTCCGCTCCATGTACAAGTACCTCTCCGCTCCATGTACAAGTACATCTCTGCTCCATGTACAAGTACCTCTCCGCTCAATGTACAAGTACATCTCCGCTCCATGTACAATTACCTCTCCGCTCCATGTACAAGTACATCTCCGCTCCATGTACAAGTACCTCTCCGCTCCATGTACAAGTACCTCTCCGCTCAATGTACAAGTACATCTCCGCTCCATGTACAAGTACCTCTCCGCTCAATGTACAAGTACCTCTCCGCTCCATGTACAAGTACCTCTCCGCTCCATGTACAAGTACCTCTCCGCTCCATGTACAAGTACCTCTCCGCTCAATGTCAAGTATCGACAGTACCTCTCCGCTCCATGTACAAGTACCTCTCCGCTGAATGTACAAGTGTCGACAGTACCTCTCCGCTCAATGTACAAGTACCTCTCCGCTCCATGTACAAGTACCTCTCCGCTCTCATGTACAAGTACCTCTCCGCTCCATGTACAAGTACCTCTCCGCTCAATGTACAAGTACCTCTGCGCTCCATGTACAAGTACCTCTCCGCTCAATGTACAAGTACCTCTCCGCTCAATGTACAAGTGTCGACAGTACCTCTCCGCTCCATGTACAAGTACCTCTCCGCTCAATGTACAAGTGTCGACAGTACCTCTACGCTCAATGTACAAGTGTCGACAGTACCTCTCCGCTCTCATGTACAAGTACCTCTCCGATCCATGTACAAGTACATCTCCGCTCCATGTACAAGTACATCTCCGCTCAATGTACAAGTACCTCTCCGCTCCATGTACAAGTACCTCTCCGCTCCATGTACAAGTACCTCTCCGCTCCATGTACAAGTACCTCTCCGCTCCATGTACAAGTACCTCTCCGCTCAATGTACAAGTACCTCTCCGCTCCATGTACAAGTACCTCTCCGCTCCATGTACAAGTACCTCTCCGCTCCATGTACAAGTACCTCTCCGCTCAATGTACAAGTACCTCTCCGCTCCATGTACAAGTACCTCTCCGCTCCATGTACAAGTACCTCTCCGCTCCATGTACAAGTACCTCTCCGCTCAATGTACAAGTACCTCTCCGCTCCCTGTACAAGTACATCTCCGCTCCATGTACAAGTACCTCTCCGCTCCATGTACAAGTACCTCTCCGCTCAATGTACAAGTGTCGACAGTACCTCTCCGCTCCATGTACAAGTACCTCTCCGCTCAATGTACAAGTACCTCTCCGCTCCCTGTACAAGTACATCTCCGCTCCATGTACAAGTACCTCTCCGCTCCATGTACAAGTACCTCTCCGCTCAATGTACAAGTGTCGACAGTACCTCTCCGCTCCATGTACAAGTACCTCTCCGCTCCATGTACAAGTACCTCTCCGCTCAATGTACAAGTGTCGACAGTACCTCTCCGCTCCATCTACAAGTACCTCTCCGCTCAATGTACAAGTACCTCTCCGCTGAATGTACAAGTACCTCTCCGCTCCATGTACAAGTACCTCTCCGCTCCATGTACAAATACCTCTCCGCTCCATGTACAAGTACCTCTCCGCTCCATGTACAAGCACCTCTCCGCTACATGTACAAGTACCTCTCCGCTCCATGTACAAGTACCTCTCCGCTCCATGTACAAGTACCTCTCCGCTCAATGTACAAGTACCTCTCCGCTCCATGTACAAATACCTCTCCGCTCCATGTACAAATACCTCTCCGCTCCATGTACAAGTACCTCTCCGCTCCATGTACCAGTACCTCTCCGCTCAATGTACAAGTACATCTCCGCTCAATGTACAAGTACATCTCCGCTCAATGTACAAGTACGTCTCCGCTCAATGTACAAGTACCTCTCCGCTCAATGTACAAGTACCTCTCCGCTCCATGTACAAGTACCTCTCCGCTCAATGTACAAGTACATCTCCGCTCCATGTACCAGTACCTCTCCGCTCAATGTACAAGTACCTCTCCGCTCAATGTACAAGTACATCTCCGCTCCATGTACAAGTACGTCTCCGCTCAATGTATAAGTACCTCTCCGCTCCATGTACAAGTACCTCTCCGCTCCATGTACAAGTACATCTCCGCTCCATGTACAAGTACATCTCCGCTCCATGTACAAGTACCTCTCCGCTCCATGTACAAGTACCTCTCCGCTCCATGTACAAGTACCTCTCCGCTCCATGTACAAATACCTCTCCGCTCCATGTACAAGTACCTCTCCGCTCCATGTACAAGCACCTCTCCGCTACATGTACAAGTACCTCTCCGCTCCATGTACAAGTACCTCTCCGCTCCATGTACAAGTACCTCTCCGCTCAATGTACAAGTACCTCTCCGCTCCATGTACAAATACCTCTCCGCTCCATGTACAAATACCTCTCCGCTCCATGTACAAGTACCTCTCCGCTCCATGTACCAGTACCTCTCCGCTCAATGTACAAGTACATCTCCGCTCAATGTACAAGTACATCTCCGCTCAATGTACAAGTACGTCTCCGCTCAATGTACAAGTACCTCTCCGCTCAATGTACAAGTACCTCTCCGCTCCATGTACAAGTACCTCTCCGCTCAATGTACAAGTACATCTCCGCTCCATGTACCAGTACCTCTCCGCTCAATGTACAAGTACCTCTCCGCTCAATGTACAAGTACATCTCCGCTCCATGTACAAGTACGTCTCCGCTCAATGTATAAGTACCTCTCCGCTCCATGTACAAGTACCTCTCCGCTCCATGTACAAGTACATCTCCGCTCCATGTACAAGTACATCTCCGCTCCATGTACAAGTACCTCTCCGCTCCATGTACAAGTACCTCTCCGCTCCATGTACAAGTACCTCTCCGCTCCATGTACAAGTACCTCTCCGCTCCATGTACAAGTACCTCTCCGCTCCATGTACAAGTACCTCTCCGCTCCATGTACAAGTACATCTCTGCTCCATGTACAAGTACCTCTCCGCTCAATGTACAAGTACATCTCCGCTCCATGTACAAGTACCTCTCCGCTCCATGTACAAGTACATCTCCGCTCCATGTACAAGTACCTCTCCGCTCCATGTACAAGTACCTCTCCGCTCAATGTACAAGTACATCTCCGCTCCATGTACAAGTACCTCTCCGCTCAATGTACAAGTACCTCTCCGCTCCATGTACAAGTACCTCTCCGCTCCATGTACAAGTACCTCTCCGCTCCATGTACAAGTACCTCTCCGCTCAATGTCAAGTATCGACAGTACCTCTCTGCTCCATGTACAAGTACCTCTCCGCTGAATGTACAAGTGTCGACAGTACCTCTCCGCTCAATGTACAAGTACCTCTCCGCTCCATGTACAAGTACCTCTCCGCTCTCATGTACAAGTACCTCTCCGCTCCATGTACAAGTACCTCTCCGCTCAATGTACAAGTACCTCTGCGCTCCATGTACAAGTACCTCTCCGCTCAATGTACAAGTACCTCTCCGCTCAATGTACAAGTGTCGACAGTACCTCTCCGCTCCATGTACAAGTACCTCTCCGCTCAATGTACAAGTGTCGACAGTACCTCTACGCTCAATGTACAAGTGTCGACAGTACCTCTCCGCTCTCATGTACAAGTACCTCTCCGATCCATGTACAAGTACATCTCCGCTCCATGTACAAGTACATCTCCGCTCAATGTACAAGTACCTCTCCGCTCCATGTACAAGTACCTCTCCGCTCCATGTACAAGTACCTCTCCGCTCCATGTACAAGTACCTCTCCGCTCCATGTACAAGTACCTCTCCGCTCAATGTACAAGTACCTCTCCGCTCCATGTACAAGTACCTCTCCGCTCCATGTACAAGTACCTCTCCGCTCCATGTACAAGTACCTCTCCGCTCAATGTACAAGTACCTCTCCGCTCCATGTACAAGTACCTCTCCGCTCCATGTACAAGTACCTCTCCGCTCCATGTACAAGTACCTCTCCGCTCAATGTACAAGTACCTCTCCGCTCCCTGTACAAGTACATCTCCGCTCCATGTACAAGTACCTCTCCGCTCCATGTACAAGTACCTCTCCGCTCAATGTACAAGTGTCGACAGTACCTCTCCGCTCCATGTACAAGTACCTCTCCGCTCAATGTACAAGTACCTCTCCGCTCCCTGTACAAGTACATCTCCGCTCCATGTACAAGTACCTCTCCGCTCCATGTACAAGTACCTCTCCGCTCAATGTACAAGTGTCGACAGTACCTCTCCGCTCCATGTACAAGTACCTCTCCGCTCCATGTACAAGTACCTCTCCGCTCAATGTACAAGTGTCGACAGTACCTCTCCGCTCCATCTACAAGTACCTCTCCGCTCAATGTACAAGTACCTCTCCGCTGAATGTACAAGTACCTCTCCGCTCCATGTACAAGTACCTCTCCGCTCCATGTACAAATACCTCTCCGCTCCATGTACAAGTACCTCTCCGCTCCATGTACAAGCACCTCTCCGCTACATGTACAAGTACCTCTCCGCTCCATGTACAAGTACCTCTCCGCTCCATGTACAAGTACCTCTCCGCTCAATGTACAAGTACCTCTCCGCTCCATGTACAAATACCTCTCCGCTCCATGTACAAATACCTCTCCGCTCCATGTACAAGTACCTCTCCGCTCCATGTACCAGTACCTCTCCGCTCAATGTACAAGTACATCTCCGCTCAATGTACAAGTACATCTCCGCTCAATGTACAAGTACGTCTCCGCTCAATGTACAAGTACCTCTCCGCTCAATGTACAAGTACCTCTCCGCTCCATGTACAAGTACCTCTCCGCTCAATGTACAAGTACATCTCCGCTCCATGTACCAGTACCTCTCCGCTCAATGTACAAGTACCTCTCCGCTCAATGTACAAGTACATCTCCGCTCAATGTACAAGTACGTCTCCGCTCAATGTACAAGTACCTCTCCGCTCAATGTACAAGTACCTCTCCGCTCCATGTACAAGTACCTCTCCGCTCAATGTACAAGTACATCTCCGCTCCATGTACCAGTACCTCTCCGCTCAATGTACAAGTACCTCTCCGCTCAATGTACAAGTACATCTCCGCTCCATGTACAAGTACGTCTCCGCTCAATGTATAAGTACCTCTCCGCTCCATGTACAAGTACCTCTCCGCTCCATGTACAAGTACATCTCCGCTCCATGTACAAGTACATCTCCGCTCCATGTACAAGTACCTCTCCGCTCCATGTACAAGTACCTCTCCGCTCCATGTACAAGTACATCTCCGCTCCATGTACAAGTACCTCTCCGCTCAATGTACAAGTACATCTCCGCTCCATGTACAAGTACATCTCCACTCCATGTACAAGTACCTCTCCGCTCAATGTACAAGTACATCTCCGCTCCATGTACCAGTACCTCTCCGCTCAATGTACAAGTACATCTCCACTCCATGTACAAGTACCTCTCCGCTCAATGTACAAGTACATCTCCGCTCCATGTACCAGTACCTCTCCGCTCAATGTACAAGTACATCTCCACTCCATGTACAAGTACCTCTCCGCTCAATGTACAAGTACATCTCCGCTCCATGTACCAGTACCTCTCCGCTCAATGTACAAGTACATCTCCGCTCCATGTACAAGTACCTCTCCGCTCAATGTACAAGTACCTCTCCGCTCAATGTACAAGTACATCTCCGCTCCATGTACCAGTACCTCTCCGCTCAATGTACAAGTACATCTGCGCTCCATGTAGGGCTGGGTATCGTTCAAAATTTTTCGATATCGATACCGTTTCGATACTTGGATTTCGATACCGGTTCCTGAACGATACTTTTTTCGATACCAATTTTTAGAAAAATCCATTTTAACAAAAATAAAACTGCATTACACATTGAAATTATTTTACAAATCTTTAGTTTCCCCCCATCTTAAGTTTTACAGCAGAAAAAAATAAAACCTACTGTATTTAACATAACTTTAAGTTCTCTAAACGTATTGCCGTCCCTACAAAAAATATTGGAGTACTACAAAGGAAAGAAATGTAGCTAAAACAAATAAATCAGTGGAATAGTTTTCAGTGCAAAACAGAGAGTTGCAAATCAGGGTTTAATGCTCACTGATGCAACAGAACTCTATTCTTGTACAAACTGATGAGATGGCTCCACTTCATGCATGGAAGACTAGTTGAGCATTGACTAGCCTATCAATATAGCCTTATATGCCACAAAGTGAATCGCATTTATATTCAACAAACTATCATGACATCAGCGTTTGTTAACGAGTTGCTAAAAATACATGGGCGATAACTGCCCGCTTGCACATAACGCTAATTAATTAAACATTAACGCTAGCGTTGCAGATCAGTGTGCTCACTGCTGCAACAGAACGTCATTCTTGTCAAATCTGACGAGACAGCTCAACTTCACTGACTAGCCAATCAATATAAATGAATCGCATTTACATTCAACAAACTATCATGACATCAGCGTTTGTTAACGAGTTGCTAAAAATACACAATGCCCGCTTGCGCATAACGTTACGGCGGCAATTAATTAAACGATCTAATGCTACAACTCACAGCCAGATGCATGGATTTGTCAGACTGAGGGATCTGATAACCGCTAACTTGCGGTAAGCTGAGCTGACCCACCTCTCAATTATTTCTCTTGTCTGTGGAAACCAGTCCGTGTTGTTTCTGTTTCTTTTCCTGCTTTTCATCATCTTCGCCATATGGTAATCCAGGATAGGAGTAGCTTGAGTGGCTAACTTCTTGTATACTATCCGCACCGCACGCCTGGCTCACAGTCACAACAAACACACCGGCTAAAGTGGGCGTAACGTTTCCTGCATGCCTCTACATGACAGCCAATCACCAGCCGTATTAGAGCGCGGCGTGCAAGCATGTCGCATGCTTATAGGCTCAATGACGCTGTTTTGTTTTGGTATCGAAAATTGGTATCGATTGACAAGGAGAGGCTTCGATACCCCTTAGTATCGATGTTTCCATTTCGGTGCCAAGTAAGTATCGAAACTCGATACCCAGCCCTAGCTCCATGTACAAGTACCTCTCCGCTCAATGTACAAGTACCTCTCCGCTCAATGTACAAGTACCTCTCCGCTCCATGTACAAGTACCTCTCCGCTCCATGTACAAGTACATCTCTGCTCCATGTACAAGTACCTCTCCGCTCAATGTACAAGTACATCTCCGCTCCATGTACAAGTACCTCTCCGCTCCATGTACAAGTACATCTCCGCTCCATGTACAAGTACCTCTCCGCTCCATGTACAAGTACCTCTCCGCTCAATGTACAAGTACATCTCCGCTCCATGTACAAGTACCTCTCCGCTCAATGTACAAGTACCTCTCCGCTCCATGTACAAGTACCTCTCCGCTCCATGTACAAGTACCTCTCCGCTCCATGTACAAGTACCTCTCCGCTCAATGTCAAGTATCGACAGTACCTCTCCGCTCCATGTACAAGTACCTCTCCGCTGAATGTACAAGTGTCGACAGTACCTCTCCGCTCAATGTACAAGTACCTCTCCGCTCCATGTACAAGTACCTCTCCGCTCTCATGTACAAGTACCTCTCCGCTCCATGTACAAGTACCTCTCCGCTCAATGTACAAGTACCTCTGCGCTCCATGTACAAGTACCTCTCCGCTCAATGTACAAGTACCTCTCCGCTCAATGTACAAGTGTCGACAGTACCTCTCCGCTCCATGTACAAGTACCTCTCCGCTCAATGTACAAGTGTCGACAGTACCTCTACGCTCAATGTACAAGTGTCGACAGTACCTCTCCGCTCTCATGTACAAGTACCTCTCCGATCCATGTACAAGTACATCTCCGCTCCATGTACAAGTACATCTCCGCTCAATGTACAAGTACCTCTCCGCTCCATGTACAAGTACCTCTCCGCTCCATGTACAAGTACCTCTCCGCTCCATGTACAAGTACCTCTCCGCTCCATGTACAAGTACCTCTCCGCTCAATGTACAAGTACCTCTCCGCTCCATGTACAAGTACCTCTCCGCTCCATGTACAAGTACCTCTCCGCTCCATGTACAAGTACCTCTCCGCTCAATGTACAAGTACCTCTCCGCTCCATGTACAAGTACCTCTCCGCTCCATGTACAAGTACCTCTCCGCTCCATGTACAAGTACCTCTCCGCTCAATGTACAAGTACCTCTCCGCTCCCTGTACAAGTACATCTCCGCTCCATGTACAAGTACCTCTCCGCTCCATGTACAAGTACCTCTCCGCTCAATGTACAAGTGTCGACAGTACCTCTCCGCTCCATGTACAAGTACCTCTCCGCTCCATGTACAAGTACCTCTCCGCTCAATGTACAAGTGTCGACAGTACCTCTCCGCTCCATCTACAAGTACCTCTCCGCTCCATGTACAAGTACCTCTCCGCTCCATGTACAAGCACCTCTCCGCTACATGTACAAGTACCTCTCCGCTCCATGTACAAGTACCTCTCCGCTCCATGTACAAGTACCTCTCCGCTCAATGTACAAGTACCTCTCCGCTCCATGTACAAATACCTCTCCGCTCCATGTACAAATACCTCTCCGCTCCATGTACAAGTACCTCTCCGCTCAATGTACAAGTACCTCTCCGCTCCCTGTACAAGTACATCTCCGCTCCATGTACAAGTACCTCTCCGCTCCATGTACAAGTACCTCTCCGCTCAATGTACAAGTGTCGACAGTACCTCTCCGCTCCATGTACAAGTACCTCTCCGCTCCATGTACAAGTACCTCTCCGCTCAATGTACAAGTGTCGACAGTACCTCTCCGCTCCATCTACAAGTACCTCTCCGCTCAATGTACAAGTACCTCTCCGCTGAATGTACAAGTACCTCTCCGCTCCATGTACAAGTACCTCTCCGCTCCATGTACAAATACCTCTCCGCTCCATGTACAAGTACCTCTCCGCTCCATGTACAAGCACCTCTCCGCTACATGTACAAGTACCTCTCCGCTCCATGTACAAGTACCTCTCCGCTCCATGTACAAGTACCTCTCCGCTCAATGTACAAGTACCTCTCCGCTCCATGTACAAATACCTCTCCGCTCCATGTACAAATACCTCTCCGCTCCATGTACAAGTACCTCTCCGCTCCATGTACCAGTACCTCTCCGCTCAATGTACAAGTACATCTCCGCTCAATGTACAAGTACATCTCCGCTCAATGTACAAGTACGTCTCCGCTCAATGTACAAGTACCTCTCCGCTCAATGTACAAGTACCTCTCCGCTCCATGTACAAGTACCTCTCCGCTCAATGTACAAGTACATCTCCGCTCCATGTACCAGTACCTCTCCGCTCAATGTACAAGTACCTCTCCGCTCAATGTACAAGTACATCTCCGCTCCATGTACAAGTACGTCTCCGCTCAATGTATAAGTACCTCTCCGCTCCATGTACAAGTA
The DNA here is from genome assembly GCF_964638095.1 of Poromitra crassiceps. NCBI lineage: Eukaryota > Metazoa > Chordata > Actinopteri > Beryciformes > Melamphaidae > Poromitra > Poromitra crassiceps. The sequence continues at coordinate 59,337 of NW_028152080.1, forward strand.
CCTCTCCGCTCCATGTACAAGTACATCTCCGCTCCATGTACAAGTACATCTCCGCTCCATGTACAAGTACCTCTCCGCTCCATGTACAAGTACCTCTCCGCTCCATGTACAAGTACATCTCCGCTCCATGTACAAGTACCTCTCCGCTCAATGTACAAGTACATCTCCGCTCCATGTACAAGTACATCTCCACTCCATGTACAAGTACCTCTCCGCTCAATGTACAAGTACATCTCCGCTCCATGTACCAGTACCTCTCCGCTCAATGTACAAGTACATCTCCACTCCATGTACAAGTACCTCTCCGCTCAATGTACAAGTACATCTCCGCTCCATGTACCAGTACCTCTCCGCTCAATGTACAAGTACATCTCCACTCCATGTACAAGTACCTCTCCGCTCAATGTACAAGTACATCTCCGCTCCATGTACCAGTACCTCTCCGCTCAATGTACAAGTACATCTCCGCTCCATGTACAAGTACCTCTCCGCTCAATGTACAAGTACCTCTCCGCTCAATGTACAAGTACATCTCCGCTCCATGTACCAGTACCTCTCCGCTCAATGTACAAGTACATCTGCGCTCCATGTAGGGCTGGGTATCGTTCAAAATTTTTCGATATCGATACCGTTTCGATACTTGGATTTCGATACCGGTTCCTGAACGATACTTTTTTCGATACCAATTTTTAGAAAAATCCATTTTAACAAAAATAAAACTGCATTACACATTGAAATTATTTTACAAATCTTTAGTTTCCCCCCATCTTAAGTTTTACAGCAGAAAAAAATAAAACCTACTGTATTTAACATAACTTTAAGTTCTCTAAACGTATTGCCGTCCCTACAAAAAATATTGGAGTACTACAAAGGAAAGAAATGTAGCTAAAACAAATAAATCAGTGGAATAGTTTTCAGTGCAAAACAGAGAGTTGCAAATCAGGGTTTAATGCTCACTGATGCAACAGAACTCTATTCTTGTACAAACTGATGAGATGGCTCCACTTCATGCATGGAAGACTAGTTGAGCATTGACTAGCCTATCAATATAGCCTTATATGCCACAAAGTGAATCGCATTTATATTCAACAAACTATCATGACATCAGCGTTTGTTAACGAGTTGCTAAAAATACATGGGCGATAACTGCCCGCTTGCACATAACGCTAATTAATTAAACATTAACGCTAGCGTTGCAGATCAGTGTGCTCACTGCTGCAACAGAACGTCATTCTTGTCAAATCTGACGAGACAGCTCAACTTCACTGACTAGCCAATCAATATAAATGAATCGCATTTACATTCAACAAACTATCATGACATCAGCGTTTGTTAACGAGTTGCTAAAAATACACAATGCCCGCTTGCGCATAACGTTACGGCGGCAATTAATTAAACGATCTAATGCTACAACTCACAGCCAGATGCATGGATTTGTCAGACTGAGGGATCTGATAACCGCTAACTTGCGGTAAGCTGAGCTGACCCACCTCTCAATTATTTCTCTTGTCTGTGGAAACCAGTCCGTGTTGTTTCTGTTTCTTTTCCTGCTTTTCATCATCTTCGCCATATGGTAATCCAGGATAGGAGTAGCTTGAGTGGCTAACTTCTTGTATACTATCCGCACCGCACGCCTGGCTCACAGTCACAACAAACACACCGGCTAAAGTGGGCGTAACGTTTCCTGCATGCCTCTACATGACAGCCAATCACCAGCCGTATTAGAGCGCGGCGTGCAAGCATGTCGCATGCTTATAGGCTCAATGACGCTGTTTTGTTTTGGTATCGAAAATTGGTATCGATTGACAAGGGAGGCTTCGATACCCCTTAGTATCGATGTTTCCATTTCGGTGCCAAGTAAGTATCGAAACTCGATACCCAGCCCTAGCTCCATGTACAAGTACCTCTCCGCTCAATGTACAAGTACCTCTCCGCTCAATGTACAAGTACCTCTCCGCTCCATGTACAAGTACCTCTCCGCTCCATGTACAAGTACCTCTCCGCTCCATGTACAAGTACCTCTCCGCTCCATGTACAAGTACATCTCTGCTCCATGTACAAGTACCTCTCCGCTCAATGTACAAGTACATCTCCGCTCCATGTACAAGTACCTCTCCGCTCCATGTACAAGTACATCTCCGCTCCATGTACAAGTACCTCTCCGCTCCATGTACAAGTACCTCTCCGCTCAATGTACAAGTACATCTCCGCTCCATGTACAAGTACCTCTCCGCTCCATGTACAAGTACCTCTCCGCTCCATGTACAAGTACCTCTCCGCTCAATGTACAAGTACCTCTCCGCTCCATGTACAAGTACCTCTCCGCTCAATGTACAAGTACATCTCCGCTCCATGTACCAGTACCTCTCCGCTCAATGTACAAGTACCTCTCCGCTCAATGTACAAGTACATCTCCGCTCCATGTACAAGTACGTCTCCGCTCAATGTATAAGTACCTCTCCGCTCCATGTACAAGTACCTCTCCGCTCCATGTACAAGTACATCTCCGCTCCATGTACAAGTACATCTCCGCTCCATGTACAAGTACCTCTCCGCTCCATGTACAAGTACCTCTCCGCTCCATGTACAAGTACATCTCCGCTCCATGTACAAGTACCTCTCCGCTCAATGTACAAGTACATCTCCGCTCCATGTACAAGTACATCTCCACTCCATGTACAAGTACCTCTCCGCTCAATGTACAAGTACATCTCCGCTCCATGTACCAGTACCTCTCCGCTCAATGTACAAGTACATCTCCACTCCATGTACAAGTACCTCTCCGCTCAATGTACAAGTACATCTCCGCTCCATGTACCAGTACCTCTCCGCTCAATGTACAAGTACATCTCCACTCCATGTACAAGTACCTCTCCGCTCAATGTACAAGTACATCTCCGCTCCATGTACCAGTACCTCTCCGCTCAATGTACAAGTACATCTCCGCTCCATGTACAAGTACCTCTCCGCTCAATGTACAAGTACCTCTCCGCTCAATGTACAAGTACATCTCCGCTCCATGTACCAGTACCTCTCCGCTCAATGTACAAGTACATCTGCGCTCCATGTAGGGCTGGGTATCGTTCAAAATTTTTCGATATCGATACCGTTTCGATACTTGGATTTCGATACCGGTTCCTGAACGATACTTTTTTCGATACCAATTTTTAGAAAAATCCATTTTAACAAAAATAAAACTGCATTACACATTGAAATTATTTTACAAATCTTTAGTTTCCCCCCATCTTAAGTTTTACAGCAGAAAAAAATAAAACCTACTGTATTTAACATAACTTTAAGTTCTCTAAACGTATTGCCGTCCCTACAAAAAATATTGGAGTACTACAAAGGAAAGAAATGTAGCTAAAACAAATAAATCAGTGGAATAGTTTTCAGTGCAAAACAGAGAGTTGCAAATCAGGGTTTAATGCTCACTGATGCAACAGAACTCTATTCTTGTACAAACTGATGAGATGGCTCCACTTCATGCATGGAAGACTAGTTGAGCATTGACTAGCCTATCAATATAGCCTTATATGCCACAAAGTGAATCGCATTTATATTCAACAAACTATCATGACATCAGCGTTTGTTAACGAGTTGCTAAAAATACATGGGCGATAACTGCCCGCTTGCACATAACGCTAATTAATTAAACATTAACGCTAGCGTTGCAGATCAGTGTGCTCACTGCTGCAACAGAACGTCATTCTTGTCAAATCTGACGAGACAGCTCAACTTCACTGACTAGCCAATCAATATAAATGAATCGCATTTACATTCAACAAACTATCATGACATCAGCGTTTGTTAACGAGTTGCTAAAAATACACAATGCCCGCTTGCGCATAACGTTACGGCGGCAATTAATTAAACGATCTAATGCTACAACTCACAGCCAGATGCATGGATTTGTCAGACTGAGGGATCTGATAACCGCTAACTTGCGGTAAGCTGAGCTGACCCACCTCTCAATTATTTCTCTTGTCTGTGGAAACCAGTCCGTGTTGTTTCTGTTTCTTTTCCTGCTTTTCATCATCTTCGCCATATGGTAATCCAGGATAGGAGTAGCTTGAGTGGCTAACTTCTTGTATACTATCCGCACCGCACGCCTGGCTCACAGTCACAACAAACACACCGGCTAAAGTGGGCGTAACGTTTCCTGCATGCCTCTACATGACAGCCAATCACCAGCCGTATTAGAGCGCGGCGTGCAAGCATGTCGCATGCTTATAGGCTCAATGACGCTGTTTTGTTTTGGTATCGAAAATTGGTATCGATTGACAAGGGAGGCTTCGATACCCCTTAGTATCGATGTTTCCATTTCGGTGCCAAGTAAGTATCGAAACTCGATACCCAGCCCTAGCTCCATGTACAAGTACCTCTCCGCTCAATGTACAAGTACCTCTCCGCTCAATGTACAAGTACCTCTCCGCTCCATGTACAAGTACCTCTCCGCTCCATGTACAAGTACCTCTCCGCTCCATGTACAAGTACCTCTCCGCTCCATGTACAAGTACATCTCTGCTCCATGTACAAGTACCTCTCCGCTCAATGTACAAGTACATCTCCGCTCCATGTACAAGTACCTCTCCGCTCCATGTACAAGTACATCTCCGCTCCATGTACAAGTACCTCTCCGCTCCATGTACAAGTACCTCTCCGCTCAATGTACAAGTACATCTCCGCTCCATGTACAAGTACCTCTCCGCTCAATGTACAAGTACCTCTCCGCTCCATGTACAAGTACCTCTCCGCTCCATGTACAAGTACCTCTCCGCTCCATGTACAAGTACCTCTCCGCTCAATGTCAAGTATCGACAGTACCTCTCCGCTCCATGTACAAGTACCTCTCCGCTGAATGTACAAGTGTCGACAGTACCTCTCCGCTCAATGTACAAGTACCTCTCCGCTCCATGTACAAGTACCTCTCCGCTCTCATGTACAAGTACCTCTCCGCTCCATGTACAAGTACCTCTCCGCTCAATGTACAAGTACCTCTGCGCTCCATGTACAAGTACCTCTCCGCTCAATGTACAAGTACCTCTCCGCTCAATGTACAAGTGTCGACAGTACCTCTCCGCTCCATGTACAAGTACCTCTCCGCTCAATGTACAAGTGTCGACAGTACCTCTACGCTCAATGTACAAGTGTCGACAGTACCTCTCCGCTCTCATGTACAAGTACCTCTCCGATCCATGTACAAGTACATCTCCGCTCCATGTACAAGTACATCTCCGCTCAATGTACAAGTACCTCTCCGCTCCATGTACAAGTACCTCTCCGCTCCATGTACAAGTACCTCTCCGCTCCATGTACAAGTACCTCTCCGCTCCATGTACAAGTACCTCTCCGCTCAATGTACAAGTACCTCTCCGCTCCATGTACAAGTACCTCTCCGCTCCATGTACAAGTACCTCTCCGCTCCATGTACAAGTACCTCTCCGCTCAATGTACAAGTACCTCTCCGCTCCATGTACAAGTACCTCTCCGCTCCATGTACAAGTACCTCTCCGCTCCATGTACAAGTACCTCTCCGCTCAATGTACAAGTACCTCTCCGCTCCCTGTACAAGTACATCTCCGCTCCATGTACAAGTACCTCTCCGCTCCATGTACAAGTACCTCTCCGCTCAATGTACAAGTGTCGACAGTACCTCTCCGCTCCATGTACAAGTACCTCTCCGCTCCATGTACAAGTACCTCTCCGCTCAATGTACAAGTGTCGACAGTACCTCTCCGCTCCATCTACAAGTACCTCTCCGCTCCATGTACAAGTACCTCTCCGCTCCATGTACAAGCACCTCTCCGCTACATGTACAAGTACCTCTCCGCTCCATGTACAAGTACCTCTCCGCTCCATGTACAAGTACCTCTCCGCTCAATGTACAAGTACCTCTCCGCTCCATGTACAAATACCTCTCCGCTCCATGTACAAATACCTCTCCGCTCCATGTACAAGTACCTCTCCGCTCAATGTACAAGTACGTCTCCGCTCCCTGTACAAGTACATCTCCGCTCCATGTACAAGTACCTCTCCGCTCCATGTACAAGTACCTCTCCGCTCAATGTACAAGTGTCGACAGTACCTCTCCGCTCCATGTACAAGTACCTCTCCGCTCCATGTACAAGTACCTCTCCGCTCAATGTACAAGTGTCGACAGTACCTCTCCGCTCCATCTACAAGTACCTCTCCGCTCAATGTACAAGTACCTCTCCGCTGAATGTACAAGTACCTCTCCGCTCCATGTACAAGTACCTCTCCGCTCCATGTACAAATACCTCTCCGCTCCATGTACAAGTACCTCTCCGCTCCATGTACAAGCACCTCTCCGCTACATGTACAAGTACCTCTCCGCTCCATGTACAAGTACCTCTCCGCTCCATGTACAAGTACCTCTCCGCTCAATGTACAAGTACCTCTCCGCTCCATGTACAAATACCTCTCCGCTCCATGTACAAATACCTCTCCGCTCCATGTACAAGTACCTCTCCGCTCCATGTACCAGTACCTCTCCGCTCAATGTACAAGTACATCTCCGCTCAATGTACAAGTACATCTCCGCTCAATGTACAAGTACGTCTCCGCTCAATGTACAAGTACCTCTCCGCTCAATGTACAAGTACCTCTCCGCTCCATGTACAAGTACCTCTCCGCTCAATGTACAAGTACATCTCCGCTCCATGTACCAGTACCTCTCCGCTCAATGTACAAGTACCTCTCCGCTCAATGTACAAGTACATCTCCGCTCCATGTACAAGTACGTCTCCGCTCAATGTATAAGTACCTCTCCGCTCCATGTACAAGTACCTCTCCGCTCCATGTACAAGTACATCTCCGCTCCATGTACAAGTACATCTCCGCTCCATGTACAAGTACCTCTCCGCTCCATGTACAAGTACCTCTCCGCTCCATGTACAAGTACATCTCCGCTCCATGTACAAGTACCTCTCCGCTCAATGTACAAGTACATCTCCGCTCCATGTACAAGTACATCTCCACTCCATGTACAAGTACCTCTCCGCTCAATGTACAAGTACATCTCCGCTCCATGTACCAGTACCTCTCCGCTCAATGTACAAGTACATCTCCACTCCATGTACAAGTACCTCTCCGCTCAATGTACAAGTACATCTCCGCTCCATGTACCAGTACCTCTCCGCTCAATGTACAAGTACATCTCCACTCCATGTACAAGTACCTCTCCGCTCAATGTACAAGTACATCTCCGCTCCATGTACCAGTACCTCTCCGCTCAATGTACAAGTACATCTCCGCTCCATGTACAAGTACCTCTCCGCTCAATGTACAAGTACCTCTCCGCTCAATGTACAAGTACATCTCCGCTCCATGTACCAGTACCTCTCCGCTCAATGTACAAGTACATCTGCGCTCCATGTAGGGCTGGGTATCGTTCAAAATTTTTCGATATCGATACCGTTTCGATACTTGGATTTCGATACCGGTTCCTGAACGATACTTTTTTCGATACCAATTTTTAGAAAAATCCATTTTAACAAAAATAAAACTGCATTACACATTGAAATTATTTTACAAATCTTTAGTTTCCCCTCATCTTAAGTTTTACAGCAGAAAAAAATAAAACCTACTGTATTTAACATAACTTTAAGTTCTCTAAACGTATTGCCGTCCCTACAAAAAATATTGGAGTACTACAAAGGAAAGAAATGTAGCTAAAACAAATAAATCAGTGGAATAGTTTTCAGTGCAAAACAGAGAGTTGCAAATCAGGGTTTAATGCTCACTGATGCAACAGAACTCTATTCTTGTACAAACTGATGAGATGGCTCCACTTCATGCATGGAAGACTAGTTGAGCATTGACTAGCCTATCAATATAGCCTTATATGCCACAAAGTGAATCGCATTTATATTCAACAAACTATCATGACATCAGCGTTTGTTAACGAGTTGCTAAAAATACATGGGCGATAACTGCCCGCTTGCACATAACGCTAATTAATTAAACATTAACGCTAGCGTTGCAGATCAGTGTGCTCACTGCTGCAACAGAACGTCATTCTTGTCAAATCTGACGAGACAGCTCAACTTCACTGACTAGCCAATCAATATAAATGAATCGCATTTACATTCAACAAACTATCATGACATCAGCGTTTGTTAACGAGTTGCTAAAAATACACAATGCCCGCTTGCGCATAACGTTACGGCGGCAATTAATTAAACGATCTAATGCTACAACTCACAGCCAGATGCATGGATTTGTCAGACTGAGGGATCTGATAACCGCTAACTTGCGGTAAGCTGAGCTGACCCACCTCTCAATTATTTCTCTTGTCTGTGGAAACCAGTCCGTGTTGTTTCTGTTTCTTTTCCTGCTTTTCATCATCTTCGCCATATGGTAATCCAGGATAGGAGTAGCTTGAGTGGCTAACTTCTTGTATACTATCCGCACCGCACGCCTGGCTCACAGTCACAACAAACACACCGGCTAAAGTGGGCGTAACGTTTCCTGCATGCCTCTACATGACAGCCAATCACCAGCCGTATTAGAGCGCGGCGTGCAAGCATGTCGCATGCTTATAGGCTCAATGACGCTGTTTTGTTTTGGTATCGAAAATTGGTATCGATTGACAAGGGAGGCTTCGATACCCCTTAGTATCGATGTTTCCATTTCGGTGCCAAGTAAGTATCGAAACTCGATACCCAGCCCTAGCTCCATGTACAAGTACCTCTCCGCTCAATGTACAAGTACCTCTCCGCTCAATGTACAAGTACCTCTCCGCTCCATGTACAAGTACCTCTCCGCTCCATGTACAAGTACCTCTCCGCTCCATGTACAAGTACCTCTCCGCTCCATGTACAAGTACATCTCTGCTCCATGTACAAGTACCTCTCCGCTCAATGTACAAGTACATCTCCGCTCCATGTACAAGTACCTCTCCGCTCCATGTACAAGTACATCTCCGCTCCATGTACAAGTACCTCTCCGCTCCATGTACAAGTACCTCTCCGCTCAATGTACAAGTACATCTCCGCTCCATGTACAAGTACCTCTCCGCTCAATGTACAAGTACCTCTCCGCTCCATGTACAAGTACCTCTCCGCTCCATGTACAAGTACCTCTCCGCTCCATGTACAAGTACCTCTCCGCTCAATGTCAAGTATCGACAGTACCTCTCCGCTCCATGTACAAGTACCTCTCCGCTGAATGTACAAGTGTCGACAGTACCTCTCCGCTCAATGTACAAGTACCTCTCCGCTCCATGTACAAGTACCTCTCCGCTCTCATGTACAAGTACCTCTCCGCTCCATGTACAAGTACCTCTCCGCTCAATGTACAAGTACCTCTGCGCTCCATGTACAAGTACCTCTCCGCTCAATGTACAAGTACCTCTCCGCTCAATGTACAAGTGTCGACAGTACCTCTCCGCTCCATGTACAAGTACCTCTCCGCTCAATGTACAAGTGTCGACAGTACCTCTACGCTCAATGTACAAGTGTCGACAGTACCTCTCCGCTCTCATGTACAAGTACCTCTCCGATCCATGTACAAGTACATCTCCGCTCCATGTACAAGTACATCTCCGCTCAATGTACAAGTACCTCTCCGCTCCATGTACAAGTACCTCTCCGCTCCATGTACAAGTACCTCTCCGCTCCATGTACAAGTACCTCTCCGCTCCATGTACAAGTACCTCTCCGCTCAATGTACAAGTACCTCTCCGCTCCATGTACAAGTACCTCTCCGCTCCATGTACAAGTACCTCTCCGCTCCATGTACAAGTACCTCTCCGCTCAATGTACAAGTACCTCTCCGCTCCATGTACAAGTACCTCTCCGCTCCATGTACAAGTACCTCTCCGCTCCATGTACAAGTACCTCTCCGCTCAATGTACAAGTACCTCTCCGCTCCCTGTACAAGTACATCTCCGCTCCATGTACAAGTACCTCTCCGCTCCATGTACAAGTACCTCTCCGCTCAATGTACAAGTGTCGACAGTACCTCTCCGCTCCATGTACAAGTACCTCTCCGCTCCATGTACAAGTACCTCTCCGCTCAATGTACAAGTGTCGACAGTACCTCTCCGCTCCATCTACAAGTACCTCTCCGCTCCATGTACAAGTACCTCTCCGCTCCATGTACAAGCACCTCTCCGCTACATGTACAAGTACCTCTCCGCTCCATGTACAAGTACCTCTCCGCTCCATGTACAAGTACCTCTCCGCTCAATGTACAAGTACCTCTCCGCTCCATGTACAAATACCTCTCCGCTCCATGTACAAATACCTCTCCGCTCCATGTACAAGTACCTCTCCGCTCAATGTACAAGTACGTCTCCGCTCCCTGTACAAGTACATCTCCGCTCCATGTACAAGTACCTCTCCGCTCCATGTACAAGTACCTCTCCGCTCAATGTACAAGTGTCGACAGTACCTCTCCGCTCCATGTACAAGTACCTCTCCGCTCCATGTACAAGTACCTCTCCGCTCAATGTACAAGTGTCGACAGTACCTCTCCGCTCCATCTACAAGTACCTCTCCGCTCAATGTACAAGTACCTCTCCGCTGAATGTACAAGTACCTCTCCGCTCCATGTACAAGTACCTCTCCGCTCCATGTACAAATACCTCTCCGCTCCATGTACAAGTACCTCTCCGCTCCATGTACAAGCACCTCTCCGCTACATGTACAAGTACCTCTCCGCTCCATGTACAAGTACCTCTCCGCTCCATGTACAAGTACCTCTCCGCTCAATGTACAAGTACCTCTCCGCTCCATGTACAAATACCTCTCCGCTCCATGTACAAATACCTCTCCGCTCCATGTACAAGTACCTCTCCGCTCCATGTACCAGTACCTCTCCGCTCAATGTACAAGTACATCTCCGCTCAATGTACAAGTACATCTCCGCTCAATGTACAAGTACGTCTCCGCTCAATGTACAAGTACCTCTCCGCTCAATGTACAAGTACCTCTCCGCTCCATGTACAAGTACCTCTCCGCTCAATGTACAAGTACATCTCCGCTCCATGTACCAGTACCTCTCCGCTCAATGTACAAGTACCTCTCCGCTCAATGTACAAGTACATCTCCGCTCCATGTACAAGTACGTCTCCGCTCAATGTATAAGTACCTCTCCGCTCCATGTACAAGTACCTCTCCGCTCCATGTACAAGTACATCTCCGCTCCATGTACAAGTACATCTCCGCTCCATGTACAAGTACCTCTCCGCTCCATGTACAAGTACCTCTCCGCTCCATGTACAAGTACATCTCCGCTCCATGTACAAGTACCTCTCCGCTCAATGTACAAGTACATCTCCGCTCCATGTACAAGTACATCTCCACTCCATGTACAAGTACCTCTCCGCTCAATGTACAAGTACATCTCCGCTCCATGTACCAGTACCTCTCCGCTCAATGTACAAGTACATCTCCACTCCATGTACAAGTACCTCTCCGCTCAATGTACAAGTACATCTCCGCTCCATGTACCAGTACCTCTCCGCTCAATGTACAAGTACATCTCCACTCCATGTACAAGTACCTCTCCGCTCAATGTACAAGTACATCTCCGCTCCATGTACCAGTACCTCTCCGCTCAATGTACAAGTACATCTCCGCTCCATGTACAAGTACCTCTCCGCTCAATGTACAAGTACCTCTCCGCTCAATGTACAAGTACATCTCCGCTCCATGTACCAGTACCTCTCCGCTCAATGTACAAGTACATCTGCGCTCCATGTAGGGCTGGGTATCGTTCAAAATTTTTCGATATCGATACCGTTTCGATACTTGGATTTCGATACCGGTTCCTGAACGATACTTTTTTCGATACCAATTTTTAGAAAAATCCATTTTAACAAAAATAAAACTGCATTACACATTGAAATTATTTTACAAATCTTTAGTTTCCCCTCATCTTAAGTTTTACAGCAGAAAAAAATAAAACCTACTGTATTTAACATAACTTTAAGTTCTCTAAACGTATTGCCGTCCCTACAAAAAATATTGGAGTACTACAAAGGAAAGAAATGTAGCTAAAACAAATAAATCAGTGGAATAGTTTTCAGTGCAAAACAGAGAGTTGCAAATCAGGGTTTAATGCTCACTGATGCAACAGAACTCTATTCTTGTACAAACTGATGAGATGGCTCCACTTCATGCATGGAAGACTAGTTGAGCATTGACTAGCCTATCAATATAGCCTTATATGCCACAAAGTGAATCGCATTTATATTCAACAAACTATCATGACATCAGCGTTTGTTAACGAGTTGCTAAAAATACATGGGCGATAACTGCCCGCTTGCACATAACGCTAATTAATTAAACATTAACGCTAGCGTTGCAGATCAGTGTGCTCACTGCTGCAACAGAACGTCATTCTTGTCAAATCTGACGAGACAGCTCAACTTCACTGACTAGCCAATCAATATAAATGAATCGCATTTACATTCAACAAACTATCATGACATCAGCGTTTGTTAACGAGTTGCTAAAAATACACAATGCCCGCTTGCGCATAACGTTACGGCGGCAATTAATTAAACGATCTAATGCTACAACTCACAGCCAGATGCATGGATTTGTCAGACTGAGGGATCTGATAACCGCTAACTTGCGGTAAGCTGAGCTGACCCACCTCTCAATTATTTCTCTTGTCTGTGGAAACCAGTCCGTGTTGTTTCTGTTTCTTTTCCTGCTTTTCATCATCTTCGCCATATGGTAATCCAGGATAGGAGTAGCTTGAGTGGCTAACTTCTTGTATACTATCCGCACCGCACGCCTGGCTCACAGTCACAACAAACACACCGGCTAAAGTGGGCGTAACGTTTCCTGCATGCCTCTACATGACAGCCAATCACCAGCCGTATTAGAGCGCGGCGTGCAAGCATGTCGCATGCTTATAGGCTCAATGACGCTGTTTTGTTTTGGTATCGAAAATTGGTATCGATTGACAAGGGAGGCTTCGATACCCCTTAGTATCGATGTTTCCATTTCGGTGCCAAGTAAGTATCGAAACTCGATACCCAGCCCTAGCTCCATGTACAAGTACCTCTCCGCTCAATGTACAAGTACCTCTCCGCTCAATGTACAAGTACCTCTCCGCTCCATGTACAAGTACCTCTCCGCTCCATGTACAAGTACCTCTCCGCTCCATGTACAAGTACCTCTCCGCTCCATGTACAAGTACATCTCTGCTCCATGTACAAGTACCTCTCCGCTCAATGTACAAGTACATCTCCGCTCCATGTACAAGTACCTCTCCGCTCCATGTACAAGTACATCTCCGCTCCATGTACAAGTACCTCTCCGCTCCATGTACAAGTACCTCTCCGCTCAATGTACAAGTACATCTCCGCTCCATGTACAAGTACCTCTCCGCTCAATGTACAAGTACCTCTCCGCTCCATGTACAAGTACCTCTCCGCTCCATGTACAAGTACCTCTCCGCTCCATGTACAAGTACCTCTCCGCTCAATGTCAAGTATCGACAGTACCTCTCCGCTCCATGTACAAGTACCTCTCCGCTGAATGTACAAGTGTCGACAGTACCTCTCCGCTCAATGTACAAGTACCTCTCCGCTCCATGTACAAGTACCTCTCCGCTCTCATGTACAAGTACCTCTCCGCTCCATGTACAAGTACCTCTCCGCTCAATGTACAAGTACCTCTGCGCTCCATGTACAAGTACCTCTCCGCTCAATGTACAAGTACCTCTCCGCTCAATGTACAAGTGTCGACAGTACCTCTCCGCTCCATGTACAAGTACCTCTCCGCTCAATGTACAAGTGTCGACAGTACCTCTACGCTCAATGTACAAGTGTCGACAGTACCTCTCCGCTCTCATGTACAAGTACCTCTCCGATCCATGTACAAGTACATCTCCGCTCCATGTACAAGTACATCTCCGCTCAATGTACAAGTACCTCTCCGCTCCATGTACAAGTACCTCTCCGCTCCATGTACAAGTACCTCTCCGCTCCATGTACAAGTACCTCTCCGCTCCATGTACAAGTACCTCTCCGCTCAATGTACAAGTACCTCTCCGCTCCATGTACAAGTACCTCTCCGCTCCATGTACAAGTACCTCTCCGCTCCATGTACAAGTACCTCTCCGCTCAATGTACAAGTACCTCTCCGCTCCATGTACAAGTACCTCTCCGCTCCATGTACAAGTACCTCTCCGCTCCATGTACAAGTACCTCTCCGCTCAATGTACAAGTACCTCTCCGCTCCCTGTACAAGTACATCTCCGCTCCATGTACAAGTACCTCTCCGCTCCATGTACAAGTACCTCTCCGCTCAATGTACAAGTGTCGACAGTACCTCTCCGCTCCATGTACAAGTACCTCTCCGCTCCATGTACAAGTACCTCTCCGCTCAATGTACAAGTGTCGACAGTACCTCTCCGCTCCATCTACAAGTACCTCTCCGCTCCATGTACAAGTACCTCTCCGCTCCATGTACAAGCACCTCTCCGCTACATGTACAAGTACCTCTCCGCTCCATGTACAAGTACCTCTCCGCTCCATGTACAAGTACCTCTCCGCTCAATGTACAAGTACCTCTCCGCTCCATGTACAAATACCTCTCCGCTCCATGTACAAATACCTCTCCGCTCCATGTACAAATACCTCTCCGCTCCATGTACAAGTACCTCTCCGCTCAATGTACAAGTACCTCTCCGCTCCCTGTACAAGTACATCTCCGCTCCATGTACAAGTACCTCTCCGCTCCATGTACAAGTACCTCTCCGCTCAATGTACAAGTGTCGACAGTACCTCTCCGCTCCATGTACAAGTACCTCTCCGCTCCATGTACAAGTACCTCTCCGCTCAATGTACAAGTGTCGACAGTACCTCTCCGCTCCATCTACAAGTACCTCTCCGCTCAATGTACAAGTACCTCTCCGCTGAATGTACAAGTACCTCTCCGCTCCATGTACAAGTACCTCTCCGCTCCATGTACAAATACCTCTCCGCTCCATGTACAAGTACCTCTCCGCTCCATGTACAAGCACCTCTCCGCTACATGTACAAGTACCTCTCTGCTCCATGTACAAGTACCTCTCCGCTCCATGTACAAGTACCTCTCCGCTCAATGTACAAGTACCTCTCCGCTCCATGTACAAATACCTCTCCGCTCCATGTACAAATACCTCTCCGCTCCATGTACAAGTACCTCTCCGCTCCATGTACCAGTACCTCTCCGCTCAATGTACAAGTACATCTCCGCTCAATGTACAAGTACATCTCCGCTCAATGTACAAGTACGTCTCCGCTCAATGTACAAGTACCTCTCCGCTCAATGTACAAGTACCTCTCCGCTCCATGTACAAGTACCTCTCCGCTCAATGTACAAGTACATCTCCGCTCCATGTACCAGTACCTCTCCGCTCAATGTACAAGTACCTCTCCGCTCAATGTACAAGTACATCTCCGCTCCATGTACAAGTACGTCTCCGCTCAATGTATAAGTACCTCTCCGCTCCATGTACAAGTACCTCTCCGCTCCATGTACAAGTACATCTCCGCTCCATGTACAAGTACATCTCCGCTCCATGTACAAGTACCTCTCCGCTCCATGTACAAGTACCTCTCCGCTCCATGTACAAGTACATCTCCGCTCCATGTACAAGTACCTCTCCGCTCAATGTACAAGTACATCTCCGCTCCATGTACAAGTACATCTCCACTCCATGTACAAGTACCTCTCCGCTCAATGTACAAGTACATCTCCGCTCCATGTACCAGTACCTCTCCGCTCAATGTACAAGTACATCTCCACTCCATGTACAAGTACCTCTCCGCTCAATGTACAAGTACATCTCCGCTCCATGTACCAGTACCTCTCCGCTCAATGTACAAGTACATCTCCACTCCATGTACAAGTACCTCTCCGCTCAATGTACAAGTACATCTCCGCTCCATGTACCAGTACCTCTCCGCTCAATGTACAAGTACATCTCCGCTCCATGTACAAGTACCTCTCTGCTCAATGTACAAGTACCTCTCCGCTCAATGTACAAGTACATCTCCGCTCCATGTACCAGTACCTCTCCGCTCAATGTACAAGTACATCTGCGCTCCATGTAGGGCTGGGTATCGTTCAAAATTTTTCGATATCGATACCGTTTCGATACTTGGATTTCGATACCGGTTCCTGAACGATACTTTTTTCGATACCAATTTTTAGAAAAATCCATTTTAACAAAAATAAAACTGCATTACACATTGAAATTATTTTACAAATCTTTAGTTTCCCCTCATCTTAAGTTTTACAGCAGAAAAAAATAAAACCTACTGTATTTAACATAACTTTAAGTTCTCTAAACGTATTGCCGTCCCTACAAAAAATATTGGAGTACTACAAAGGAAAGAAATGTAGCTAAAACAAATAAATCAGTGGAATAGTTTTCAGTGCAAAACAGAGAGTTGCAAATCAGGGTTTAATGCTCACTGATGCAACAGAACTCTATTCTTGTACAAACTGATGAGATGGCTCCACTTCATGCATGGAAGACTAGTTGAGCATTGACTAGCCTATCAATATAGCCTTATATGCCACAAAGTGAATCGCATTTATATTCAACAAACTATCATGACATCAGCGTTTGTTAACGAGTTGCTAAAAATACATGGGCGATAACTGCCCGCTTGCACATAACGCTAATTAATTAAACATTAACGCTAGCGTTGCAGATCAGTGTGCTCACTGCTGCAACAGAACGTCATTCTTGTCAAATCTGACGAGACAGCTCAACTTCACTGACTAGCCAATCAATATAAATGAATCGCATTTACATTCAACAAACTATCATGACATCAGCGTTTGTTAACGAGTTGCTAAAAATACACAATGCCCGCTTGCGCATAACGTTACGGCGGCAATTAATTAAACGATCTAATGCTACAACTCACAGCCAGATGCATGGATTTGTCAGACTGAGGGATCTGATAACCGCTAACTTGCGGTAAGCTGAGCTGACCCACCTCTCAATTATTTCTCTTGTCTGTGGAAACCAGTCCGTGTTGTTTCTGTTTCTTTTCCTGCTTTTCATCATCTTCGCCATATGGTAATCCAGGATAGGAGTAGCTTGAGTGGCTAACTTCTTGTATACTATCCGCACCGCACGCCTGGCTCACAGTCACAACAAACACACCGGCTAAAGTGGGCGTAACGTTTCCTGCATGCCTCTACATGACAGCCAATCACCAGCCGTATTAGAGCGCGGCGTGCAAGCATGTCGCATGCTTATAGGCTCAATGACGCTGTTTTGTTTTGGTATCGAAAATTGGTATCGATTGACAAGGGAGGCTTCGATACCCCTTAGTATCGATGTTTCCATTTCGGTGCCAAGTAAGTATCGAAACTCGATACCCAGCCCTAGCTCCATGTACAAGTACCTCTCCGCTCAATGTACAAGTACCTCTCCGCTCAATGTACAAGTACCTCTCCGCTCCATGTACAAGTACCTCTCCGCTCCATGTACAAGTACCTCTCCGCTCCATGTACAAGTACCTCTCCGCTCCATGTACAAGTACATCTCTGCTCCATGTACAAGTACCTCTCCGCTCAATGTACAAGTACATCTCCGCTCCATGTACAAGTACCTCTCCGCTCCATGTACAAGTACATCTCCGCTCCATGTACAAGTACCTCTCCGCTCCATGTACAAGTACCTCTCCGCTCAATGTACAAGTACATCTCCGCTCCATGTACAAGTACCTCTCCGCTCCATGTACAAGTACCTCTCCGCTCCATGTACAAGTACCTCTCCGCTCAATGTACAAGTACCTCTCCGCTCCATGTACAAGTACCTCTCCGCTCAATGTACAAGTACATCTCCGCTCCATGTACCAGTACCTCTCCGCTCAATGTACAAGTACCTCTCCGCTCAATGTACAAGTACATCTCCGCTCCATGTACAAGTACGTCTCCGCTCAATGTATAAGTACCTCTCCGCTCCATGTACAAGTACCTCTCCGCTCCATGTACAAGTACATCTCCGCTCCATGTACAAGTACATCTCCGCTCCATGTACCAGTACCTCTCCGCTCAATGTACAAGTACATCTGCGCTCCATGTAGGGCTGGGTATCGTTCAAAATTTTTCGATATCGATACCGTTTCGATACTTGGATTTCGATACCGGTTCCTGAACGATACTTTTTTCGATACCAATTTTTAGAAAAATCCATTTTAACAAAAATAAAACTGCATTACACATTGAAATTATTTTACAAATCTTTAGTTTCCCCTCATCTTAAGTTTTACAGCAGAAAAAAATAAAACCTACTGTATTTAACATAACTTTAAGTTCTCTAAACGTATTGCCGTCCCTACAAAAAATATTGGAGTACTACAAAGGAAAGAAATGTAGCTAAAACAAATAAATCAGTGGAATAGTTTTCAGTGCAAAACAGAGAGTTGCAAATCAGGGTTTAATGCTCACTGATGCAACAGAACTCTATTCTTGTACAAACTGATGAGATGGCTCCACTTCATGCATGGAAGACTAGTTGAGCATTGACTAGCCTATAAATATAGCCTTATATGCCACAAAGTGAATCGCATTTATATTCAACAAACTATCATGACATCAGCGTTTGTTAACGAGTTGCTAAAAATACATGGGCGATAACTGCCCGCTTGCACATAACGCTAATTAATTAAACATTAACGCTAGCGTTGCAGATCAGTGTGCTCACTGCTGCAACAGAACGTCATTCTTGTCAAATCTGACGAGACAGCTCAACTTCACTGACTAGCCAATCAATATAAATGAATCGCATTTACATTCAACAAACTATCATGACATCAGCGTTTGTTAACGAGTTGCTAAAAATACACAATGCCCGCTTGCGCATAACGTTACGGCGGCAATTAATTAAACGATCTAATGCTACAACTCACAGCCAGATGCATGGATTTGTCAGACTGAGGGATCTGATAACCGCTAACTTGCGGTAAGCTGAGCTGACCCACCTCTCAATTATTTCTCTTGTCTGTGGAAACCAGTCCGTGTTGTTTCTGTTTCTTTTCCTGCTTTTCATCATCTTCGCCATATGGTAATCCAGGATAGGAGTAGCTTGAGTGGCTAACTTCTTGTATACTATCCGCACCGCACGCCTGGCTCACAGTCACAACAAACACACCGGCTAAAGTGGGCGTAACGTTTCCTGCATGCCTCTACATGACAGCCAATCACCAGCCGTATTAGAGCGCGGCGTGCAAGCATGTCGCATGCTTATAGGCTCAATGACGCTGTTTTGTTTTGGTATCGAAAATTGGTATCGATTGACAAGGGAGGCTTCGATACCCCTTAGTATCGATGTTTCCATTTCGGTGCCAAGTAAGTATCGAAACTCGATACCCAGCCCTAGCTCCATGTACAAGTACCTCTCCGCTCAATGTACAAGTACCTCTCCGCTCAATGTACAAGTACCTCTCCGCTCCATGTACAAGTACCTCTCCGCTCCATGTACAAGTACCTCTCCGCTCCATGTACAAGTACCTCTCCGCTCCATGTACAAGTACATCTCTGCTCCATGTACAAGTACCTCTCCGCTCAATGTACAAGTACATCTCCGCTCCATGTACAAGTACCTCTCCGCTCCATGTACAAGTACATCTCCGCTCCATGTACAAGTACCTCTCCGCTCCATGTACAAGTACCTCTCCGCTCAATGTACAAGTACATCTCCGCTCCATGTACAAGTACCTCTCCGCTCCATGTACAAGTACCTCTCCGCTCCATGTACAAGTACCTCTCCGCTCAATGTACAAGTACCTCTCCGCTCCATGTACAAGTACCTCTCCGCTCAATGTACAAGTACATCTCCGCTCCATGTACCAGTACCTCTCCGCTCAATGTACAAGTACCTCTCCGCTCAATGTACAAGTACATCTCCGCTCCATGTACAAGTACGTCTCCGCTCAATGTATAAGTACCTCTCCGCTCCATGTACAAGTACCTCTCCGCTCCATGTACAAGTACATCTCCGCTCCATGTACAAGTACATCTCCGCTCCATGTACCAGTACCTCTCCGCTCAATGTACAAGTACATCTGCGCTCCATGTAGGGCTGGGTATCGTTCAAAATTTTTCGATATCGATACCGTTTCGATACTTGGATTTCGATACCGGTTCCTGAACGATACTTTTTTCGATACCAATTTTTAGAAAAATCCATTTTAACAAAAATAAAACTGCATTACACATTGAAATTATTTTACAAATCTTTAGTTTCCCCTCATCTTAAGTTTTACAGCAGAAAAAAATAAAACCTACTGTATTTAACATAACTTTAAGTTCTCTAAACGTATTGCCGTCCCTACAAAAAATATTGGAGTACTACAAAGGAAAGAAATGTAGCTAAAACAAATAAATCAGTGGAATAGTTTTCAGTGCAAAACAGAGAGTTGCAAATCAGGGTTTAATGCTCACTGATGCAACAGAACTCTATTCTTGTACAAACTGATGAGATGGCTCCACTTCATGCATGGAAGACTAGTTGAGCATTGACTAGCCTATCAATATAGCCTTATATGCCACAAAGTGAATCGCATTTATATTCAACAAACTATCATGACATCAGCGTTTGTTAACGAGTTGCTAAAAATACATGGGCGATAACTGCCCGCTTGCACATAACGCTAATTAATTAAACATTAACGCTAGCGTTGCAGATCAGTGTGCTCACTGCTGCAACAGAACGTCATTCTTGTCAAATCTGACGAGACAGCTCAACTTCACTGACTAGCCAATCAATATAAATGAATCGCATTTACATTCAACAAACTATCATGACATCAGCGTTTGTTAACGAGTTGCTAAAAATACACAATGCCCGCTTGCGCATAACGTTACGGCGGCAATTAATTAAACGATCTAATGCTACAACTCACAGCCAGATGCATGGATTTGTCAGACTGAGGGATCTGATAACCGCTAACTTGCGGTAAGCTGAGCTGACCCACCTCTCAATTATTTCTCTTGTCTGTGGAAACCAGTCCGTGTTGTTTCTGTTTCTTTTCCTGCTTTTCATCATCTTCGCCATATGGTAATCCAGGATAGGAGTAGCTTGAGTGGCTAACTTCTTGTATACTATCCGCACCGCACGCCTGGCTCACAGTCACAACAAACACACCGGCTAAAGTGGGCGTAACGTTTCCTGCATGCCTCTACATGACAGCCAATCACCAGCCGTATTAGAGCGCGGCGTGCAAGCATGTCGCATGCTTATAGGCTCAATGACGCTGTTTTGTTTTGGTATCGAAAATTGGTATCGATTGACAAGGGAGGCTTCGATACCCCTTAGTATCGATGTTTCCATTTCGGTGCCAAGTAAGTATCGAAACTCGATACCCAGCCCTAGCTCCATGTACAAGTACCTCTCCGCTCAATGTACAAGTACCTCTCCGCTCAATGTACAAGTACCTCTCCGCTCCATGTACAAGTACCTCTCCGCTCCATGTACAAGTACCTCTCCGCTCCATGTACAAGTACCTCTCCGCTCCATGTACAAGTACATCTCTGCTCCATGTACAAGTACCTCTCCGCTCAATGTACAAGTACATCTCCGCTCCATGTACAAGTACCTCTCCGCTCCATGTACAAGTACATCTCCGCTCCATGTACAAGTACCTCTCCGCTCCATGTACAAGTACCTCTCCGCTCAATGTACAAGTACATCTCCGCTCCATGTACAAGTACCTCTCCGCTCCATGTACAAGTACCTCTCCGCTCCATGTACAAGTACCTCTCCGCTCAATGTACAAGTACCTCTCCGCTCCATGTACAAGTACCTCTCCGCTCAATGTACAAGTACATCTCCGCTCCATGTACCAGTACCTCTCCGCTCAATGTACAAGTACCTCTCCGCTCAATGTACAAGTACATCTCCGCTCCATGTACAAGTACGTCTCCGCTCAATGTATAAGTACCTCTCCGCTCCATGTACAAGTACCTCTCCGCTCCATGTACAAGTACATCTCCGCTCCATGTACAAGTACATCTCCGCTCCATGTACAAGTACCTCTCCGCTCCATGTACAAGTACCTCTCCGCTCCATGTACAAGTACATCTCCGCTCCATGTACAAGTACCTCTCCGCTCAATGTACAAGTACATCTCCGCTCCATGTACAAGTACATCTCCACTCCATGTACAAGTACCTCTCCGCTCAATGTACAAGTACATCTCCGCTCCATGTACCAGTACCTCTCCGCTCAATGTACAAGTACATCTCCACTCCATGTACAAGTACCTCTCCGCTCAATGTACAAGTACATCTCCGCTCCATGTACCAGTACCTCTCCGCTCAATGTACAAGTACATCTCCACTCCATGTACAAGTACCTCTCCGCTCAATGTACAAGTACATCTCCGCTCCATGTACCAGTACCTCTCCGCTCAATGTACAAGTACATCTCCGCTCCATGTACAAGTACCTCTCCGCTCAATGTACAAGTACCTCTCCGCTCAATGTACAAGTACATCTCCGCTCCATGTACCAGTACCTCTCCGCTCAATGTACAAGTACATCTGCGCTCCATGTAGGGCTGGGTATCGTTCAAAATTTTTCGATATCGATACCGTTTCGATACTTGGATTTCGATACCGGTTCCTGAACGATACTTTTTTCGATACCAATTTTTAGAAAAATCCATTTTAACAAAAATAAAACTGCATTACACATTGAAATTATTTTACAAATCTTTAGTTTCCCCCCATCTTAAGTTTTACAGCAGAAAAAAATAAAACCTACTGTATTTAACATAACTTTAAGTTCTCTAAACGTATTGCCGTCCCTACAAAAAATATTGGAGTACTACAAAGGAAAGAAATGTAGCTAAAACAAATAAATCAGTGGAATAGTTTTCAGTGCAAAACAGAGAGTTGCAAATCAGGGTTTAATGCTCACTGATGCAACAGAACTCTATTCTTGTACAAACTGATGAGATGCCTCCACTTCATGCATGGAAGACTAGTTGAGCATTGACTAGCCTATCAATATAGCCTTATATGCCACAAAGTGAATCGCATTTATATTCAACAAACTATCATGACATCAGCGTTTGTTAACGAGTTGCTAAAAATACATGGGCGATAACTGCCCGCTTGCACATAACGCTAATTAATTAAACATTAACGCTAGCGTTGCAGATCAGTGTGCTCACTGCTGCAACAGAACGTCATTCTTGTCAAATCTGACGAGACAGCTCAACTTCACTGACTAGCCAATCAATATAAATGAATCGCATTTACATTCAACAAACTATCATGACATCAGCGTTTGTTAACGAGTTGCTAAAAATACACAATGCCCGCTTGCGCATAACGTTACGGCGGCAATTAATTAAACGATCTAATGCTACAACTCACAGCCAGATGCATGGATTTGTCAGACTGAGGGATCTGATAACCGCTAACTTGCGGTAAGCTGAGCTGACCCACCTCTCAATTATTTCTCTTGTCTGTGGAAACCAGTCCGTGTTGTTTCTGTTTCTTTTCCTGCTTTTCATCATCTTCGCCATATGGTAATCCAGGATAGGAGTAGCTTGAGTGGCTAACTTCTTGTATACTATCCGCACCGCACGCCTGGCTCACAGTCACAACAAACACACCGGCTAAAGTGGGCGTAACGTTTCCTGCATGCCTCTACATGACAGCCAATCACCAGCCGTATTAGAGCGCGGCGTGCAAGCATGTCGCATGCTTATAGGCTCAATGACGCTGTTTTGTTTTGGTATCGAAAATTGGTATCGATTGACAAGGGAGGCTTCGATACCCCTTAGTATCGATGTTTCCATTTCGGTGCCAAGTAAGTATCGAAACTCGATACCCAGCCCTAGCTCCATGTACAAGTACCTCTCCGCTCAATGTACAAGTACCTCTCCGCTCAATGTACAAGTACCTCTCCGCTCCATGTACAAGTACCTCTCCGCTCCATGTACAAGTACCTCTCCGCTCCATGTACAAGTACCTCTCCGCTCCATGTACAAGTACATCTCTGCTCCATGTACAAGTACCTCTCCGCTCAATGTACAAGTACATCTCCGCTCCATGTACAAGTACCTCTCCGCTCCATGTACAAGTACATCTCCGCTCCATGTACAAGTACCTCTCCGCTCCATGTACAAGTACCTCTCCGCTCAATGTACAAGTACATCTCCGCTCCATGTACAAGTACCTCTCCGCTCCATGTACAAGTACCTCTCCGCTCCATGTACAAGTACCTCTCCGCTCAATGTACAAGTACCTCTCCGCTCCATGTACAAGTACCTCTCCGCTCAATGTACAAGTACATCTCCGCTCCATGTACCAGTACCTCTCCGCTCAATGTACAAGTACCTCTCCGCTCAATGTACAAGTACATCTCCGCTCCATGTACAAGTACGTCTCCGCTCAATGTATAAGTACCTCTCCGCTCCATGTACAAGTACCTCTCCGCTCCATGTACAAGTACATCTCCGCTCCATGTACAAGTACATCTCCGCTCCATGTACAAGTACCTCTCCGCTCCATGTACAAGTACCTCTCCGCTCCATGTACAAGTACATCTCCGCTCCATGTACAAGTACCTCTCCGCTCAATGTACAAGTACATCTCCGCTCCATGTACAAGTACATCTCCACTCCATGTACAAGTACCTCTCCGCTCAATGTACAAGTACATCTCCGCTCCATGTACCAGTACCTCTCCGCTCAATGTACAAGTACATCTCCACTCCATGTACAAGTACCTCTCCGCTCAATGTACAAGTACATCTCCGCTCCATGTACCAGTACCTCTCCGCTCAATGTACAAGTACATCTCCACTCCATGTACAAGTACCTCTCCGCTCAATGTACAAGTACATCTCCGCTCCATGTACAAGTACCTCTCCGCTCCATGTACAAGTACATCTCCGCTCCATGTACAAGTACCTCTCCGCTCCATGTACAAGTACCTCTCCGCTCAATGTACAAGTACATCTCCGCTCCATGTACAAGTACCTCTCCGCTCCATGTACAAGTACCTCTCCGCTCCATGTACAAGTACCTCTCCGCTCAATGTACAAGTACCTCTCCGCTCCATGTACAAGTACCTCTCCGCTCAATGTACAAGTACATCTCCGCTCCATGTACCAGTACCTCTCCGCTCAATGTACAAGTACCTCTCCGCTCAATGTACAAGTACATCTCCGCTCCATGTACAAGTACGTCTCCGCTCAATGTATAAGTACCTCTCCGCTCCATGTACAAGTACCTCTCCGCTCCATGTACAAGTACATCTCCGCTCCATGTACAAGTACATCTCCGCTCCATGTACAAGTACCTCTCCGCTCCATGTACAAGTACCTCTCCGCTCCATGTACAAGTACATCTCCGCTCCATGTACAAGTACCTCTCCGCTCAATGTACAAGTACATCTCCGCTCCATGTACAAGTACATCTCCACTCCATGTACAAGTACCTCTCCGCTCAATGTACAAGTACATCTCCGCTCCATGTACCAGTACCTCTCCGCTCAATGTACAAGTACATCTCCACTCCATGTACAAGTACCTCTCCGCTCAATGTACAAGTACATCTCCGCTCCATGTACCAGTACCTCTCCGCTCAATGTACAAGTACATCTCCACTCCATGTACAAGTACCTCTCCGCTCAATGTACAAGTACATCTCCGCTCCATGTACCAGTACCTCTCCGCTCAATGTACAAGTACATCTCCGCTCCATGTACAAGTACCTCTCCGCTCAATGTACAAGTACCTCTCCGATCAATGTACAAGTACATCTCCGCTCCATGTACCAGTACCTCTCCGCTCAATGTACAAGTACATCTGCGCTCCATGTAGGGCTGGGTATCGTTCAAAATTTTTCGATATCGATACCGTTTCGATACTTGGATTTCGATACCGGTTCCTGAACGATACTTTTTTCGATACCAATTTTTAGAAAAATCCATTTTAACAAAAATAAAACTGCATTACACATTGAAATTATTTTACAAATCTTTAGTTTCCCCCCATCTTAAGTTTTACAGCAGAAAAAAATAAAACCTACTGTATTTAACATAACTTTAAGTTCTCTAAACGTATTGCCGTCCCTACAAAAAATATTGGAGTACTACAAAGGAAAGAAATGTAGCTAAAACAAATAAATCAGTGGAATAGTTTTCAGTGCAAAACAGAGAGTTGCAAATCAGGGTTTAATGCTCACTGATGCAACAGAACTCTATTCTTGTACAAACTGATGAGATGGCTCCACTTCATGCATGGAAGACTAGTTGAGCATTGACTAGCCTATCAATATAGCCTTATATGCCACAAAGTGAATCGCATTTATATTCAACAAACTATCATGACATCAGCGTTTGTTAACGAGTTGCTAAAATACATGGGCGATAACTGCCCGCTTGCACATAACGCTAATTAATTAAACATTAACGCTAGCGTTGCAGATCAGTGTGCTCACTGCTGCAACAGAACGTCATTCTTGTCAAATCTGACGAGACAGCTCAACTTCACTGACTAGCCAATCAATATAAATGAATCGCATTTACATTCAACAAACTATCATGACATCAGCGTTTGTTAACGAGTTGCTAAAAATACACAATGCCCGCTTGCGCATAACGTTACGGCGGCAATTAATTAAACGATCTAATGCTACAACTCACAGCCAGATGCATGGATTTGTCAGACTGAGGGATCTGATAACCGCTAACTTGCGGTAAGCTGAGCTGACCCACCTCTCAATTATTTCTCTTGTCTGTGGAAACCAGTCCGTGTTGTTTCTGTTTCTTTTCCTGCTTTTCATCATCTTCGCCATATGGTAATCCAGGATAGGAGTAGCTTGAGTGGCTAACTTCTTGTATACTATCCGCACCGCACGCCTGGCTCACAGTCACAACAAACACACCGGCTAAAGTGGGCGTAACGTTTCCTGCATGCCTCTACATGACAGCCAATCACCAGCCGTATTAGAGCGCGGCGTGCAAGCATGTCGCATGCTTATAGGCTCAATGACGCTGTTTTGTTTTGGTATCGAAAATTGGTATCGATTGACAAGGGAGGCTTCGATACCCCTTAGTATCGATGTTTCCATTTCGGTGCCAAGTAAGTATCGAAACTCGATACCCAGCCCTAGCTCCATGTACAAGTACCTCTCCGCTCAATGTACAAGTACCTCTCCGCTCAATGTACAAGTACCTCTCCACTCCATGTACAAGTACCTCTCCGCTCCATGTACAAGTACCTCTCCGCTCCATGTACAAGTACCTCTCCGCTCCATGTACAAGTACATCTCTGCTCCATGTACAAGTACCTCTCCGCTCAATGTACAAGTACATCTCCGCTCCATGTACAAGTACCTCTCCGCTCCATGTACAAGTACATCTCCGCTCCATGTACAAGTACCTCTCCGCTCCATGTACAAGTACCTCTCCGCTCAATGTACAAGTACATCTCCGCTCCATGTACAAGTACCTCTCCGCTCCATGTACAAGTACCTCTCCGCTCCATGTACAAGTACCTCTCCGCTCAATGTACAAGTACCTCTCCGCTCCATGTACAAGTACCTCTCCGCTCAATGTACAAGTACATCTCCGCTCCATGTACCAGTACCTCTCCGCTCAATGTACAAGTACCTCTCCGCTCAATGTACAAGTACATCTCCGCTCCATGTACAAGTACGTCTCCGCTCAATGTATAAGTACCTCTCCGCTCCATGTACAAGTACCTCTCCGCTCCATGTACAAGTACATCTCCGCTCCATGTACAAGTACATCTCCGCTCCATGTACAAGTACCTCTCCGCTCCATGTACAAGTACCTCTCCGCTCCATGTACAAGTACATCTCCGCTCCATGTACAAGTACCTCTCCGCTCAATGTACAAGTACATCTCCGCTCCATGTACAAGTACATCTCCACTCCATGTACAAGTACCTCTCCGCTCAATGTACAAGTACATCTCCGCTCCATGTACCAGTACCTCTCCGCTCAATGTACAAGTACATCTCCACTCCATGTACAAGTACCTCTCCGCTCAATGTACAAGTACATCTCCGCTCCATGTACCAGTACCTCTCCGCTCAATGTACAAGTACATCTCCACTCCATGTACAAGTACCTCTCCGCTCAATGTACAAGTACATCTCCGCTCCATGTACCAGTACCTCTCCGCTCAATGTACAAGTACATCTCCGCTCCATGTACAAGTACCTCTCCGCTCAATGTACAAGTACCTCTCCGCTCAATGTACAAGTACATCTCCGCTCCATGTACCAGTACCTCTCCGCTCAATGTACAAGTACCTCTCCGCTCCATGTACAAGTACCTCTCCGCTCAATGTACAAGTACCTCTCCGCTCCATGTACAAATACCTCTCCGCTCCATGTACAAATACCTCTCCGCTCCATGTACAAGTACCTCTCCGCTCCATGTACCAGTATCTCTCCGCTCAATGTACAAGTACATCTCCGCTCAATGTACAAGTACATCTCCGCTCAATGTACAAGTACGTCTCCGCTCAATGTACAAGTACCTCTCCGCTCAATGTACAAGTACCTCTCCGCTCCATGTACAAGTACCTCTCCGCTCAATGTACAAGTACATCTCCGCTCCATGTACCAGTACCTCTCCGCTCAATGTACAAGTACCTCTCCGCTCAATGTACAAGTACATCTCCGCTCCATGTACAAGTACGTCTCCGCTCAATGTATAAGTACCTCTCCGCTCCATGTACAAGTACCTCTCCGCTCCATGTACAAGTACATCTCCGCTCCATGTACAAGTACATCTCCGCTCCATGTACAAGTACCTCTCCGCTCCATGTACAAGTACCTCTCCGCTCCATGTACAAGTACATCTCCGCTCCATGTACAAGTACCTCTCCGCTCAATGTACAAGTACATCTCCGCTCCATGTACAAGTACATCTCCACTCCATGTACAAGTACCTCTCCGCTCAATGTACAAGTACATCTCCGCTCCATGTACCAGTACCTCTCCGCTCAATGTACAAGTACATCTCCACTCCATGTACAAGTACCTCTCCGCTCAATGTACAAGTACATCTCCGCTCCATGTACCAGTACCTCTCCGCTCAATGTACAAGTACATCTCCACTCCATGTACAAGTACCTCTCCGCTCAATGTACAAGTACATCTCCGCTCCATGTACCAGTACCTCTCCGCTCAATGTACAAGTACATCTCCGCTCCATGTACAAGTACCTCTCCGCTCAATGTACAAGTACCTCTCCGCTCAATGTACAAGTACATCTCCGCTCCATGTACCAGTACCTCTCCGCTCAATGTACAAGTACATCTGCGCTCCATGTAGGGCTGGGTATCGTTCAAAATTTTTCGATATCGATACCGTTTCGATACTTGGATTTCGATACCGGTTCCTGAACGATACTTTTTTCGATACCAATTTTTAGAAAAATCCATTTTAACAAAAATAAAACTGCATTACACATTGAAATTATTTTACAAATCTTTAGTTTCCCCCCATCTTAAGTTTTACAGCAGAAAAAAATAAAACCTACTGTATTTAACATAACTTTAAGTTCTCTAAACGTATTGCCGTCCCTACAAAAAATATTGGAGTACTACAAAGGAAAGAAATGTAGCTAAAACAAATAAATCAGTGGAATAGTTTTCAGTGCAAAACAGAGAGTTGCAAATCAGGGTTTAATGCTCACTGATGCAACAGAACTCTATTCTTGTACAAACTGATGAGATGGCTCCACTTCATGCATGGAAGACTAGTTGAGCATTGACTAGCCTATCAATATAGCCTTATATGCCACAAAGTGAATCGCATTTATATTCAACAAACTATCATGACATCAGCGTTTGTTAACGAGTTGCTAAAAATACATGGGCGATAACTGCCCGCTTGCACATAACGCTAATTAATTAAACATTAACGCTAGCGTTGCAGATCAGTGTGCTCACTGCTGCAACAGAACGTCATTCTTGTCAAATCTGACGAGACAGCTCAACTTCACTGACTAGCCAATCAATATAAATGAATCGCATTTACATTCAACAAACTATCATGACATCAGCGTTTGTTAACGAGTTGCTAAAAATACACAATGCCCGCTTGCGCATAACGTTACGGCGGCAATTAATTAAACGATCTAATGCTACAACTCACAGCCAGATGCATGGATTTGTCAGACTGAGGGATCTGATAACCGCTAACTTGCGGTAAGCTGAGCTGACCCACCTCTCAATTATTTCTCTTGTCTGTGGAAACCAGTCCGTGTTGTTTCTGTTTCTTTTCCTGCTTTTCATCATCTTCGCCATATGGTAATCCAGGATAGGAGTAGCTTGAGTGGCTAACTTCTTGTATACTATCCGCACCGCACGCCTGGCTCACAGTCACAACAAACACACCGGCTAAAGTGGGCGTAACGTTTCCTGCATGCCTCTACATGACAGCCAATCACCAGCCGTATTAGAGCGCGGCGTGCAAGCATGTCGCATGCTTATAGGCTCAATGACGCTGTTTTGTTTTGGTATCGAAAATTGGTATCGATTGACAAGGGAGGCTTCGATACCCCTTAGTATCGATGTTTCCATTTCGGTGCCAAGTAAGTATCGAAACTCGATACCCAGCCCTAGCTCCATGTACAAGTACCTCTCCGCTCAATGTACAAGTACCTCTCCGCTCAATGTACAAGTACCTCTCCGCTCCATGTACAAGTACCTCTCCGCTCCATGTACAAGTACCTCTCCGCTCCATGTACAAGTACCTCTCCGCTCCATGTACAAGTACATCTCTGCTCCATGTACAAGTACCTCTCCGCTCAATGTACAAGTACATCTCCGCTCCATGTACAAGTACCTCTCCGCTCCATGTACAAGTACATCTCCGCTCCATGTACAAGTACCTCTCCGCTCCATGTACAAGTACCTCTCCGCTCAATGTACAAGTACATCTCCGCTCCATGTACAAGTACCTCTCCGCTCCATGTACAAGTACCTCTCCGCTCCATGTACAAGTACCTCTCCGCTCAATGTACAAGTACCTCTCCGCTCCATGTACAAGTACCTCTCCGCTCAATGTACAAGTACATCTCCGCTCCATGTACCAGTACCTCTCCGCTCAATGTACAAGTACCTCTCCGCTCAATGTACAAGTACATCTCCGCTCCATGTACAAGTACGTCTCCGCTCAATGTATAAGTACCTCTCCGCTCCATGTACAAGTACCTCTCCGCTCCATGTACAAGTACATCTCCGCTCCATGTACAAGTACATCTCCGCTCCATGTACAAGTACCTCTCCGCTCCATGTACAAGTACCTCTCCGCTCCATGTACAAGTACATCTCCGCTCCATGTACAAGTACCTCTCCGCTCAATGTACAAGTACATCTCCGCTCCATGTACAAGTACATCTCCACTCCATGTACAAGTACCTCTCCGCTCAATGTACAAGTACATCTCCGCTCCATGTACCAGTACCTCTCCGCTCAATGTACAAGTACATCTCCACTCCATGTACAAGTACCTCTCCGCTCAATGTACAAGTACATCTCCGCTCCATGTACCAGTACCTCTCCGCTCAATGTACAAGTACATCTCCACTCCATGTACAAGTACCTCTCCGCTCAATGTACAAGTACATCTCCGCTCCATGTACCAGTACCTCTCCGCTCAATGTACAAGTACATCTCCGCTCCATGTACAAGTACCTCTCCGCTCAATGTACAAGTACCTCTCCGCTCAATGTACAAGTACATCTCCGCTCCATGTACCAGTACCTCTCCGCTCAATGTACAAGTACCTCTCCGCTCCATGTACAAGTACCTCTCCGCTCAATGTACAAGTACCTCTCCGCTCCATGTACAAATACCTCTCCGCTCCATGTACAAATACCTCTCCGCTCCATGTACAAGTACCTCTCCGCTCCATGTACCAGTACCTCTCCGCTCAATGTACAAGTACATCTCCGCTCAATGTACAAGTACATCTCCGCTCAATGTACAAGTACGTCTCCGCTCAATGTACAAGTACCTCTCCGCTCAATGTACAAGTACCTCTCCGCTCCATGTACAAGTACCTCTCCGCTCAATGTACAAGTACATCTCCGCTCCATGTACCAGTACCTCTCCGCTCAATGTACAAGTACCTCTCCGCTCAATGTACAAGTACATCTCCGCTCCATGTACAAGTACGTCTCCGCTCAATGTATAAGTACCTCTCCGCTCCATGTACAAGTACCTCTCCGCTCCATGTACAAGTACATCTCCGCTCCATGTACAAGTACATCTCCGCTCCATGTACAAGTACCTCTCCGCTCCATGTACAAGTACCTCTCCGCTCCATGTACAAGTACATCTCCGCTCCATGTACAAGTACCTCTCCGCTCAATGTACAAGTACATCTCCGCTCCATGTACAAGTACATCTCCACTCCATGTACAAGTACCTCTCCGCTCAATGTACAAGTACATCTCCGCTCCATGTACCAGTACCTCTCCGCTCAATGTACAAGTACATCTCCACTCCATGTACAAGTACCTCTCCGCTCAATGTACAAGTACATCTCCGCTCCATGTACCAGTACCTCTCCGCTCAATGTACAAGTACATCTCCACTCCATGTACAAGTACCTCTCCGCTCAATGTACAAGTACATCTCCGCTCCATGTACCAGTACCTCTCCGCTCAATGTACAAGTACATCTCCGCTCCATGTACAAGTACCTCTCCGCTCAATGTACAAGTACCTCTCCGCTCAATGTACAAGTACATCTCCGCTCCATGTACCAGTACCTCTCCGCTCAATGTACAAGTACATCTGCGCTCCATGTAGGGCTGGGTATCGTTCAAAATTTTTCGATATCGATACCGTTTCGATACTTGGATTTCGATACCGGTTCCTGAACGATACTTTTTTCGATACCAATTTTTAGAAAAATCCATTTTAACAAAAATAAAACTGCATTACACATTGAAATTATTTTACAAATCTTTAGTTTCCCCCCATCTTAAGTTTTACAGCAGAAAAAAATAAAACCTACTGTATTTAACATAACTTTAAGTTCTCTAAACGTATTGCCGTCCCTACAAAAAATATTGGAGTACTACAAAGGAAAGAAATGTAGCTAAAACAAATAAATCAGTGGAATAGTTTTCAGTGCAAAACAGAGAGTTGCAAATCAGGGTTTAATGCTCACTGATGCAACAGAACTCTATTCTTGTACAAACTGATGAGATGGCTCCACTTCATGCATGGAAGACTAGTTGAGCATTGACTAGCCTATCAATATAGCCTTATATGCCACAAAGTGAATCGCATTTATATTCAACAAACTATCATGACATCAGCGTTTGTTAACGAGTTGCTAAAAATACATGGGCGATAACTGCCCGCTTGCACATAACGCTAATTAATTAAACATTAACGCTAGCGTTGCAGATCAGTGTGCTCACTGCTGCAACAGAACGTCATTCTTGTCAAATCTGACGAGACAGCTCAACTTCACTGACTAGCCAATCAATATAAATGAATCGCATTTACATTCAACAAACTATCATGACATCAGCGTTTGTTAACGAGTTGCTAAAAATACACAATGCCCGCTTGCGCATAACGTTACGGCGGCAATTAATTAAACGATCTAATGCTACAACTCACAGCCAGATGCATGGATTTGTCAGACTGAGGGATCTGATAACCGCTAACTTGCGGTAAGCTGAGCTGACCCACCTCTCAATTATTTCTCTTGTCTGTGGAAACCAGTCCGTGTTGTTTCTGTTTCTTTTCCTGCTTTTCATCATCTTCGCCATATGGTAATCCAGGATAGGAGTAGCTTGAGTGGCTAACTTCTTGTATACTATCCGCACCGCACGCCTGGCTCACAGTCACAACAAACACACCGGCTAAAGTGGGCGTAACGTTTCCTGCATGCCTCTACATGACAGCCAATCACCAGCCGTATTAGAGCGCGGCGTGCAAGCATGTCGCATGCTTATAGGCTCAATGACGCTGTTTTGTTTTGGTATCGAAAATTGGTATCGATTGACAAGGGAGGCTTCGATACCCCTTAGTATCGATGTTTCCATTTCGGTGCCAAGTAAGTATCGAAACTCGATACCCAGCCCTAGCTCCATGTACAAGTACCTCTCCGCTCAATGTACAAGTACCTCTCCGCTCAATGTACAAGTACCTCTCCGCTCCATGTACAAGTACCTCTCCGCTCCATGTACAAGTACCTCTCCGCTCCATGTACAAGTACCTCTCCGCTCCATGTACAAGTACATCTCTGCTCCATGTACAAGTACCTCTCCGCTCAATGTACAAGTACATCTCCGCTCCATGTACAAGTACCTCTCCGCTCCATGTACAAGTACATCTCCGCTCCATGTACAAGTACCTCTCCGCTCCATGTACAAGTACCTCTCCGCTCAATGTACAAGTACATCTCCGCTCCATGTACAAGTACCTCTCCGCTCCATGTACAAGTACCTCTCCGCTCCATGTACAAGTACCTCTCCGCTCAATGTACAAGTACCTCTCCGCTCCATGTACAAGTACCTCTCCGCTCAATGTACAAGTACATCTCCGCTCCATGTACCAGTACCTCTCCGCTCAATGTACAAGTACCTCTCCGCTCAATGTACAAGTACATCTCCGCTCCATGTACAAGTACGTCTCCGCTCAATGTATAAGTACCTCTCCGCTCCATGTACAAGTACCTCTCCGCTCCATGTACAAGTACATCTCCGCTCCATGTACAAGTACATCTCCGCTCCATGTACAAGTACCTCTCCGCTCCATGTACAAGTACCTCTCCGCTCCATGTACAAGTACATCTCCGCTCCATTTACAAGTACCTCTCCGCTCAATGTACAAGTACATCTCCGCTCCATGTACAAGTACATCTCCACTCCATGTACAAGTACCTCTCCGCTCAATGTACAAGTACATCTCCGCTCCATGTACCAGTACCTCTCCGCTCAATGTACAAGTACATCTCCACTCCATGTACAAGTACCTCTCCGCTCAATGTACAAGTACATCTCCGCTCCATGTACCAGTACCTCTCCGCTCAATGTACAAGTACATCTCCACTCCATGTACAAGTACCTCTCCGCTCAATGTACAAGTACATCTCCGCTCCATGTACCAGTACCTCTCCGCTCAATGTACAAGTACATCTCCGCTCCATGTACAAGTACCTCTCCGCTCAATGTACAAGTACCTCTCCGCTCAATGTACAAGTACATCTCCGCTCCATGTACCAGTACCTCTCCGCTCAATGTACAAGTACATCTGCGCTCCATGTAGGGCTGGGTATCGTTCAAAATTTTTCGATATCGATACCGTTTCGATACTTGGATTTCGATACCGGTTCCTGAACGATACTTTTTTCGATACAAATTTTTAGAAAAATCCATTTTAACAAAAATAAAACTGCATTACACATTGAAATTATTTTACAAATCTTTAGTTTCCCCCCATCTTAAGTTTTACAGCAGAAAAAAATAAAACCTACTGTATTTAACATAACTTTAAGTTCTCTAAACGTATTGCCGTCCCTACAAAAAATATTGGAGTACTACAAAGGAAAGAAATGTAGCTAAAACAAATAAATCAGTGGAATAGTTTTCAGTGCAAAACAGAGAGTTGCAAATCAGGGTTTAATGCTCACTGATGCAACAGAACTCTATTCTTGTACAAACTGATGAGATGGCTCCACTTCATGCATGGAAGACTAGTTGAGCATTGACTAGCCTATCAATATAGCCTTATATGCCACAAAGTGAATCGCATTTATATTCAACAAACTATCATGACATCAGCGTTTGTTAACGAGTTGCTAAAAATACATGGGCGATAACTGCCCGCTTGCACATAACGCTAATTAATTAAACATTAACGCTAGCGTTGCAGATCAGTGTGCTCACTGCTGCAACAGAACGTCATTCTTGTCAAATCTGACGAGACAGCTCAACTTCACTGACTAGCCAATCAATATAAATGAATCGCATTTACATTCAACAAACTATCATGACATCAGCGTTTGTTAACGAGTTGCTAAAAATACACAATGCCCGCTTGCGCATAACGTTACGGCGGCAATTAATTAAACGATCTAATGCTACAACTCACAGCCAGATGCATGGATTTGTCAGACTGAGGGATCTGATAACCGCTAACTTGCGGTAAGCTGAGCTGACCCACCTCTCAATTATTTCTCTTGTCTGTGGAAACCAGTCCGTGTTGTTTCTGTTTCTTTTCCTGCTTTTCATCATCTTCGCCATATGGTAATCCAGGATAGGAGTAGCTTGAGTGGCTAACTTCTTGTATACTATCCGCACCGCACGCCTGGCTCACAGTCACAACAAACACACCGGCTAAAGTGGGCGTAACGTTTCCTGCATGCCTCTACATGACAGCCAATCACCAGCCGTATTAGAGCGCGGCGTGCAAGCATGTCGCATGCTTATAGGCTCAATGACGCTGTTTTGTTTTGGTATCGAAAATTGGTATCGATTGACAAGGGAGGCTTCGATACCCCTTAGTATCGATGTTTCCATTTCGGTGCCAAGTAAGTATCGAAACTCGATACCCAGCCCTAGCTCCATGTACAAGTACCTCTCCGCTCAATGTACAAGTACCTCTCCGCTCAATGTACAAGTACCTCTCCGCTCCATGTACAAGTACCTCTCCGCTCCATGTACAAGTACCTCTCCGCTCCATGTACAAGTACCTCTCCGCTCCATGTACAAGTACATCTCTGCTCCATGTACAAGTACCTCTCCGCTCAATGTACAAGTACATCTCCGCTCCATGTACAAGTACCTCTCCGCTCCATGTACAAGTACATCTCCGCTCCATGTACAAGTACCTCTCCGCTCCATGTACAAGTACCTCTCCGCTCAATGTACAAGTACATCTCTGCTCCATGTACAAGTACCTCTCCGCTCCATGTACAAGTACCTCTCCGCTCCATGTACAAGTACCTCTCCGCTCAATGTACAAGTACCTCTCCGCTCCATGTACAAGTACCTCTCCGCTCAATGTACAAGTACATCTCCGCTCCATGTACCAGTACCTCTCCGCTCAATGTACAAGTACCTCTCCGCTCAATGTACAAGTACATCTCCGCTCCATGTACAAGTACGTCTCCGCTCAATGTATAAGTACCTCTCCGCTCCATGTACAAGTACCTCTCCGCTCCATGTACAAGTACATATCCGCTCCATGTACAAGTACATCTCCGCTCCATGTACAAGTACCTCTCCGCTCCATGTACAAGTACCTCTCCGCTCCATGTACAAGTACATCTCCGCTCCATGTACAAGTACCTCTCCGCTCAATGTACAAGTACATCTCCGCTCCATGTACAAGTACATCTCCACTCCATGTACAAGTACCTCTCCGCTCAATGTACAAGTACATCTCCGCTCCATGTACCAGTACCTCTCCGCTCAATGTACAAGTACATCTCCACTCCATGTACAAGTACCTCTCCGCTCAATGTACAAGTACATCTCCGCTCCATGTACCAGTACCTCTCCGCTCAATGTACAAGTACATCTCCACTCCATGTACAAGTACCTCTCCGCTCAATGTACAAGTACATCTCCGCTCCATGTACCAGTACCTCTCCGCTCAATGTACAAGTACATCTCCGCTCCATGTACAAGTACCTCTCCGCTCAATGTACAAGTACCTCTCCGCTCAATGTACAAGTACATCTCCGCTCCATGTACCAGTACCTCTCCGCTCAATGTACAAGTACATCTGCGCTCCATGTAGGGCTGGGTATCGTTCAAAATTTTTCGATATCGATACCGTTTCGATACTTGGATTTCGATACCGGTTCCTGAACGATACTTTTTTCGATACCAATTTTTAGAAAAATCCATTTTAACAAAAATAAAACTGCATTACACATTGAAATTATTTTACAAATCTTTAGTTTCCCCCCATCTTAAGTTTTACAGCAGAAAAAAATAAAACCTACTGTATTTAACATAACTTTAAGTTCTCTAAACGTATTGCCGTCCCTACAAAAAATATTGGAGTACTACAAAGGAAAGAAATGTAGCTAAAACAAATAAATCAGTGGAATAGTTTTCAGTGCAAAACAGAGAGTTGCAAATCAGGGTTTAATGCTCACTGATGCAACAGAACTCTATTCTTGTACAAACTGATGAGATGGCTCCACTTCATGCATGGAAGACTAGTTGAGCATTGACTAGCCTATCAATATAGCCTTATATGCCACAAAGTGAATCGCATTTATATTCAACAAACTATCATGACATCAGCGTTTGTTAACGAGTTGCTAAAAATACATGGGCGATAACTGCCCGCTTGCACATAACGCTAATTAATTAAACATTAACGCTAGCGTTGCAGATCAGTGTGCTCACTGCTGCAACAGAACGTCATTCTTGTCAAATCTGACGAGACAGCTCAACTTCACTGACTAGCCAATCAATATAAATGAATCGCATTTACATTCAACAAACTATCATGACATCAGCGTTTGTTAACGAGTTGCTAAAAATACACAATGCCCGCTTGCGCATAACGTTACGGCGGCAATTAATTAAACGATCTAATGCTACAACTCACAGCCAGATGCATGGATTTGTCAGACTGAGGGATCTGATAACCGCTAACTTGCGGTAAGCTGAGCTGACCCACCTCTCAATTATTTCTCTTGTCTGTGGAAACCAGTCCGTGTTGTTTCTGTTTCTTTTCCTGCTTTTCATCATCTTCGCCATATGGTAATCCAGGATAGGAGTAGCTTGAGTGGCTAACTTCTTGTATACTATCCGCACCGCACGCCTGGCTCACAGTCACAACAAACACACCGGCTAAAGTGGGCGTAACGTTTCCTGCATGCCTCTACATGACAGCCAATCACCAGCCGTATTAGAGCGCGGCGTGCAAGCATGTCGCATGCTTATAGGCTCAATGACGCTGTTTTGTTTTGGTATCGAAAATTGGTATCGATTGACAAGGGAGGCTTCGATACCCCTTAGTATCGATGTTTCCATTTCGGTGCCAAGTAAGTATCGAAACTCGATACCCAGCCCTAGCTCCATGTACAAGTACCTCTCCGCTCAATGTACAAGTACCTCTCCGCTCAATGTACAAGTACCTCTCCGCTCCATGTACAAGTACCTCTCCGCTCCATGTACAAGTACCTCTCCGCTCCATGTACAAGTACCTCTCCGCTCCATGTACAAGTACATCTCTGCTCCATGTACAAGTACCTCTCCGCTCAATGTACAAGTACATCTCCGCTCCATGTACAAGTACCTCTCCGCTCCATGTACAAGTACATCTCCGCTCCATGTACAAGTACCTCTCCGCTCCATGTACAAGTACCTCTCCGCTCAATGTACAAGTACATCTCCGCTCCATGTACAAGTACCTCTCCGCTCAATGTACAAGTACCTCTCCGCTCCATGTACAAGTACCTCTCCGCTCCATGTACAAGTACCTCTCCGCTCCATGTACAAGTACCTCTCCGCTCAATGTCAAGTATCGACAGTACCTCTCCGCTCCATGTACAAGTACCTCTCCGCTGAATGTACAAGTGTCGACAGTACCTCTCCGCTCAATGTACAAGTACCTCTCCGCTCCATGTACAAGTACCTCTCCGCTCTCATGTACAAGTACCTCTCCGCTCCATGTACAAGTACCTCTCCGCTCAATGTACAAGTACCTCTGCGCTCCATGTACAAGTACCTCTCCGCTCAATGTACAAGTACCTCTCCGCTCAATGTACAAGTGTCGACAGTACCTCTCCGCTCCATGTACAAGTACCTCTCCGCTCAATGTACAAGTGTCGACAGTACCTCTACGCTCAATGTACAAGTGTCGACAGTACCTCTCCGCTCTCATGTACAAGTACCTCTCCGATCCATGTACAAGTACATCTCCGCTCCATGTACAAGTACATCTCCGCTCAATGTACAAGTACCTCTCCGCTCCATGTACAAGTACCTCTCCGCTCCATGTACAAGTACCTCTCCGCTCCATGTACAAGTACCTCTCCGCTCCATGTACAAGTACCTCTCCGCTCAATGTACAAGTACCTCTCCGCTCCATGTACAAGTACCTCTCCGCTCCATGTACAAGTACCTCTCCGCTCCATGTACAAGTACCTCTCCGCTCAATGTACAAGTACCTCTCCGCTCCATGTACAAGTACCTCTCCGCTCCATGTACAAGTACCTCTCCGCTCCATGTACAAGTACCTCTCCGCTCAATGTACAAGTACCTCTCCGCTCCCTGTACAAGTACATCTCCGCTCCATGTACAAGTACCTCTCCGCTCCATGTACAAGTACCTCTCCGCTCAATGTACAAGTGTCGACAGTACCTCTCCGCTCCATGTACAAGTACCTCTCCGCTCCATGTACAAGTACCTCTCCGCTCAATGTACAAGTGTCGACAGTACCTCTCCGCTCCATCTACAAGTACCTCTCCGCTCCATGTACAAGTACCTCTCCGCTCCATGTACAAGCACCTCTCCGCTACATGTACAAGTACCTCTCCGCTCCATGTACAAGTACCTCTCCGCTCCATGTACAAGTACCTCTCCGCTCAATGTACAAGTACCTCTCCGCTCCATGTACAAATACCTCTCCGCTCCATGTACAAATACCTCTCCGCTCCATGTACAAGTACCTCTCCGCTCAATGTACAAGTACCTCTCCGCTCCCTGTACAAGTACATCTCCGCTCCATGTACAAGTACCTCTCCGCTCCATGTACAAGTACCTCTCCGCTCAATGTACAAGTGTCGACAGTACCTCTCCGCTCCATGTACAAGTACCTCTCCGCTCCATGTACAAGTACCTCTCCGCTCCATGTACAAGTACCTCTCCGCTCAATGTACAAGTGTCGACAGTACCTCTCCGCTCCATGTACAAGTACATCTCCGCTCCATGTACAAGTACATCTCCGCTCCATGTACAAGTACCTCTCCGCTCCATGTACAAGTACCTCTCCGCTCCATGTACAAGTACATCTCCGCTCCATGTACAAGTACCTCTCCGCT
This sequence comes from Poromitra crassiceps, assembly GCF_964638095.1. Taxonomy (NCBI): domain Eukaryota; kingdom Metazoa; phylum Chordata; class Actinopteri; order Beryciformes; family Melamphaidae; genus Poromitra; species Poromitra crassiceps. Next base: position 100,375 of record NW_028152080.1, read on the forward strand.
CAATGTACAAGTACATCTCCGCTCCATGTACAAGTACATCTCCACTCCATGTACAAGTACCTCTCCGCTCAATGTACAAGTACATCTCCGCTCCATGTACCAGTACCTCTCCGCTCAATGTACAAGTACATCTCCACTCCATGTACAAGTACCTCTCCGCTCAATGTACAAGTACATCTCCGCTCCATGTACCAGTACCTCTCCGCTCAATGTACAAGTACATCTCCACTCCATGTACAAGTACCTCTCCGCTCAATGTACAAGTACATCTCCGCTCCATGTACCAGTACCTCTCCGCTCAATGTACAAGTACATCTCCGCTCCATGTACAAGTACCTCTCCGCTCAATGTACAAGTACCTCTCCGCTCAATGTACAAGTACATCTCCGCTCCATGTACCAGTACCTCTCCGCTCAATGTACAAGTACATCTGCGCTCCATGTAGGGCTGGGTATCGTTCAAAATTTTTCGATATCGATACCGTTTCGATACTTGGATTTCGATACCGGTTCCTGAACGATACTTTTTTCGATACCAATTTTTAGAAAAATCCATTTTAACAAAAATAAAACTGCATTACACATTGAAATTATTTTACAAATCTTTAGTTTCCCCCCATCTTAAGTTTTACAGCAGAAAAAAATAAAACCTACTGTATTTAACATAACTTTAAGTTCTCTAAACGTATTGCCGTCCCTACAAAAAATATTGGAGTACTACAAAGGAAAGAAATGTAGCTAAAACAAATAAATCAGTGGAATAGTTTTCAGTGCAAAACAGAGAGTTGCAAATCAGGGTTTAATGCTCACTGATGCAACAGAACTCTATTCTTGTACAAACTGATGAGATGGCTCCACTTCATGCATGGAACACTAGTTGAGCATTGACTAGCCTATCAATTTAGCCTTATATGCCACAAAGTGAATCGCATTTATATTCAACAAACTATCATGACATCAGCGTTTGTTAACGAGTTGCTAAAAATACATGGGCGATAACTGCCCGCTTGCACATAACGCTAATTAATTAAACATTAACGCTAGCGTTGCAGATCAGTGTGCTCACTGCTGCAACAGAACGTCATTCTTGTCAAATCTGACGAGACAGCTCAACTTCACTGACTAGCCAATCAATATAAATGAATCGCATTTACATTCAACAAACTATCATGACATCAGCGTTTGTTAACGAGTTGCTAAAAATACACAATGCCCGCTTGCGCATAACGTTACGGCGGCAATTAATTAAACGATCTAATGCTACAACTCACAGCCAGATGCATGGATTTGTCAGACTGAGGGATCTGATAACCGCTAACTTGCGGTAAGCTGAGCTGACCCACCTCTCAATTATTTCTCTTGTCTGTGGAAACCAGTCCGTGTTGTTTCTGTTTCTTTTCCTGCTTTTCATCATCTTCGTCATATGGTAATCCAGGATAGGAGTAGCTTGAGTGGCTAACTTCTTGTATACTATCCGCACCGCACGCCTGGCTCACAGTCACAACAAACACACCGGCTAAAGTGGGCGTAACGTTTCCTGCATGCCTCTACATGACAGCCAATCACCAGCCGTATTAGAGCGCGGCGTGCAAGCATGTCGCATGCTTATAGGCTCAATGACGCTGTTTTGTTTTGGTATCGAAAATTGGTATCGATTGACAAGGGAGGCTTCGATACCCCTTAGTATCGATGTTTCCATTTCGGTGCCAAGTAAGTATCGAAACTCGATACCCAGCCCTAGCTCCATGTACAAGTACCTCTCCGCTCAATGTACAAGTACCTCTCCGCTCAATGTACAAGTACCTCTCCGCTCCATGTACAAGTACCTCTCCGCTCCATGTACAAGTACCTCTCCGCTCCATGTACAAGTACCTCTCCGCTCCATGTACAAGTACATCTCTGCTCCATGTACAAGTACCTCTCCGCTCAATGTACAAGTACATCTCCGCTCCATGTACAAGTACCTCTCCGCTCCATGTACAAGTACATCTCCGCTCCATGTACAAGTACCTCTCCGCTCCATGTACAAGTACCTCTCCGCTCAATGTACAAGTACATCTCCGCTCCATGTACAAGTACCTCTCCGCTCCATGTACAAGTACCTCTCCGCTCCATGTACAAGTACCTCTCCGCTCAATGTACAAGTACCTCTCCGCTCCATGTACAAGTACCTCTCCGCTCAATGTACAAGTACATCTCCGCTCCATGTACCAGTACCTCTCCGCTCAATGTACAAGTACCTCTCCGCTCAATGTACAAGTACATCTCCGCTCCATGTACAAGTACGTCTCCGCTCAATGTATAAGTACCTCTCCGCTCCATGTACAAGTACCTCTCCGCTCCATGTACAAGTACATCTCCGCTCCATGTACAAGTACATCTCCGCTCCATGTACAAGTACCTCTCCGCTCCATGTACAAGTACCTCTCCGCTCCATGTACAAGTACATCTCCGCTCCATGTACAAGTACCTCTCCGCTCAATGTACAAGTACATCTCCGCTCCATGTACAAGTACATCTCCACTCCATGTACAAGTACCTCTCCGCTCAATGTACAAGTACATCTCTGCTCCATGTACCAGTACCTCTCCGCTCAATGTACAAGTACATCTCCACTCCATGTACAAGTACCTCTCCGCTCAATGTACAAGTACATCTCCGCTCCATGTACCAGTACCTCTCCGCTCAATGTACAAGTACATCTCCACTCCATGTACAAGTACCTCTCCGCTCAATGTACAAGTACATCTCCGCTCCATGTACCAGTACCTCTCCGCTCAATGTACAAGTACATCTCCGCTCCATGTACAAGTACCTCTCCGCTCAATGTACAAGTACCTCTCCGCTCAATGTACAAGTACATCTCCGCTCCATGTACCAGTACCTCTCCGCTCAATGTACAAGTACATCTGCGCTCCATGTAGGGCTGGGTATCGTTCAAAATTTTTCGATATCGATACCGTTTCGATACTTGGATTTCGATACCGGTTCCTGAACGATACTTTTTTCGATACCAATTTTTAGAAAAATCCATTTTAACAAAAATAAAACTGCATTACACATTGAAATTATTTTACAAATCTTTAGTTTCCCCCCATCTTAAGTTTTACAGCAGAAAAAAATAAAACCTACTGTATTTAACATAACTTTAAGTTCTCTAAACGTATTGCCGTCCCTACAAAAAATATTGGAGTACTACAAAGGAAAGAAATGTAGCTAAAACAAATAAATCAGTGGAATAGTTTTCAGTGCAAAACAGAGAGTTGCAAATCAGGGTTTAATGCTCACTGATGCAACAGAACTCTATTCTTGTACAAACTGATGAGATGGCTCCACTTCATGCATGGAAGACTAGTTGAGCATTGACTAGCCTATCAATATAGCCTTATATGCCACAAAGTGAATCGCATTTATATTCAACAAACTATCATGACATCAGCGTTTGTTAACGAGTTGCTAAAAATACATGGGCGATAACTGCCCGCTTGCACATAACGCTAATTAATTAAACATTAACGCTAGCGTTGCAGATCAGTGTGCTCACTGCTGCAACAGAACGTCATTCTTGTCAAATCTGACGAGACAGCTCAACTTCACTGACTAGCCAATCAATATAAATTAATCGCATTTACATTCAACAAACTATCATGACATCAGCGTTTGTTAACGAGTTGCTAAAAATACACAATGCCCGCTTGCGCATAACGTTACGGCGGCAATTAATTAAACGATCTAATGCTACAACTCACAGCCAGATGCATGGATTTGTCAGACTGAGGGATCTGATAACCGCTAACTTGCGGTAAGCTGAGCTGACCCACCTCTCAATTATTTCTCTTGTCTGTGGAAACCAGTCCGTGTTGTTTCTGTTTCTTTTCCTGCTTTTCATCATCTTCGCCATATGGTAATCCAGGATAGGAGTAGCTTGAGTGGCTAACTTCTTGTATACTATCCGCACCGCACGCCTGGCTCACAGTCACAACAAACACACCGGCTAAAGTGGGCGTAACGTTTCCTGCATGCCTCTACATGACAGCCAATCACCAGCCGTATTAGAGCGCGGCGTGCAAGCATGTCGCATGCTTATAGGCTCAATGACGCTGTTTTGTTTTGGTATCGAAAATTGGTATCGATTGACAAGGGAGGCTTCGATACCCCTTAGTATCGATGTTTCCATTTCGGTGCCAAGTAAGTATCGAAACTCGATACCCAGCCCTAGCTCCATGTACAAGTACCTCTCCGCTCAATGTACAAGTACCTCTCCGCTCAATGTACAAGTACCTCTCCGCTCCATGTACAAGTACCTCTCCGCTCCATGTACAAGTACCTCTCCGCTCCATGTACAAGTACCTCTCCGCTCAATGTACAAGTACATCTCCGCTCCATGTACAAGTACCTCTCCGCTCAATGTACAAGTACCTCTCCGCTCCATGTACAAGTACCTCTCCGCTCCATGTACAAGTACCTCTCCGCTCCATGTACAAGTACCTCTCCGCTCAATGTCAAGTATCGACAGTACCTCTCCGCTCCATGTACAAGTACCTCTCCGCTGAATGTACAAGTGTCGACAGTACCTCTCCGCTCAATGTACAAGTACCTCTCCGCTCCATGTACAAGTACCTCTCCGCTCTCATGTACAAGTACCTCTCCGCTCCATGTACAAGTACCTCTCCGCTCAATGTACAAGTACCTCTGCGCTCCATGTACAAGTACCTCTCCGCTCAATGTACAAGTACCTCTCCGCTCAATGTACAAGTGTCGACAGTACCTCTCCGCTCCATGTACAAGTACGTCTCCGCTCAATGTACAAGTGTCGACAGTACCTCTACGCTCAATGTACAAGTGTCGACAGTACCTCTCCGCTCTCATGTACAAGTACCTCTCCGATCCATGTACAAGTACATCTCCGCTCCATGTACAAGTACATCTCCGCTCAATGTACAAGTACCTCTCCGCTCCATGTACAAGTACCTCTCCGCTCCATGTACAAGTACCTCTCCGCTCCATGTACAAGTACCTCTCCGCTCCATGTACAAGTACCTCTCCGCTCAATGTACAAGTACCTCTCCGCTCCATGTACAAGTACCTCTCCGCTCCATGTACAAGTACCTCTCCGCTCCATGTACAAGTACCTCTCCGCTCAATGTACAAGTACCTCTCCGCTCCATGTACAAGTACCTCTCCGCTCCATGTACAAGTACCTCTCCGCTCCATGTACAAGTACCTCTCCGCTCAATGTACAAGTACCTCTCCGCTCCCTGTACAAGTACATCTCCGCTCCATGTACAAGTACCTCTCCGCTCCATGTACAAGTACCTCTCCGCTCAATGTACAAGTGTCGACAGTACCTCTCCGCTCCATGTACAAGTACCTCTCCGCTCCATGTACAAGTACCTCTCCGCTCAATGTACAAGTGTCGACAGTACCTCTCCGCTCCATCTACAAGTACCTCTCCGCTCCATGTACAAGTACCTCTCCGCTCCATGTACAAGCACCTCTCCGCTACATGTACAAGTACCTCTCCGCTCCATGTACAAGTACCTCTCCGCTCCATGTACAAGTACCTCTCCGCTCCATGTACAAATACCTCTCCGCTCCATGTACAAATACCTCTCCGCTCCATGTACAAGTACCTCTCCGCTCAATGTACAAGTACCTCTCCGCTCCCTGTACAAGTACATCTCCGCTCCATGTACAAGTACCTCTCCGCTCCATGTACAAGTACCTCTCCGCTCAATGTACAAGTGTCGACAGTACCTCTCCGCTCCATGTACAAGTACCTCTCCGCTCCATGTACAAGTACCTCTCCGCTCAATGTACAAGTGTCGACAGTACCTCTCCGCTCCATCTACAAGTACCTCTCCGCTCAATGTACAAGTACCTCTCCGCTGAATGTACAAGTACCTCTCCGCTCCATGTACAAGTACCTCTCCGCTCCATGTACAAATACCTCTCCGCTCCATGTACAAGTACCTCTCCGCTCCATGTACAAGCACCTCTCCGCTACATGTACAAGTACCTCTCCGCTCCATGTACAAGTACCTCTCCGCTCCATGTACAAGTACCTCTCCGCTCAATGTACAAGTACCTCTCCGCTCCATGTACAAATACCTCTCCGCTCCATGTACAAATACCTCTCCGCTCCATGTACAAGTACCTCTCCGCTCCATGTACCAGTACCTCTCCGCTCAATGTACAAGTACATCTCCGCTCAATGTACAAGTACATCTCCGCTCAATGTACAAGTACGTCTCCGCTCAATGTACAAGTACCTCTCCGCTCAATGTACAAGTACCTCTCCGCTCCATGTACAAGTACCTCTCCGCTCAATGTACAAGTACATCTCCGCTCCATGTACCAGTACCTCTCCGCTCAATGTACAAGTACCTCTCCGCTCAATGTACAAGTACATCTCCGCTCCATGTACAAGTACGTCTCCGCTCAATGTATAAGTACCTCTCCGCTCCATGTACAAGTACCTCTCCGCTCCATGTACAAGTACATCTCCGCTCCATGTACAAGTACATCTCCGCTCCATGTACAAGTACCTCTCCGCTCCATGTACAAGTACCTCTCCGCTCCATGTACAAGTACATCTCCGCTCCATGTACAAGTACCTCTCCGCTCAATGTACAAGTACATCTCCGCTCCATGTACAAGTACATCTCCACTCCATGTACAAGTACCTCTCCGCTCAATGTACAAGTACATCTCCGCTCCATGTACCAGTACCTCTCCGCTCAATGTACAAGTACATCTCCACTCCATGTACAAGTACCTCTCCGCTCAATGTACAAGTACATCTCCGCTCCATGTACCAGTACCTCTCCGCTCAATGTACAAGTACATCTCCACTCCATGTACAAGTACCTCTCCGCTCAATGTACAAGTACATCTCCGCTCCATGTACCAGTACCTCTCCGCTCAATGTACAAGTACATCTCCGCTCCATGTACAAGTACCTCTCCGCTCAATGTACAAGTACCTCTCCGCTCAATGTACAAGTACATCTCCGCTCCATGTACCAGTACCTCTCCGCTCAATGTACAAGTACATCTGCGCTCCATGTAGGGCTGGGTATCGTTCAAAATTTTTCGATATCGATACCGTTTCGATACTTGGATTTCGATACCGGTTCCTGAACGATACTTTTTTCGATACCAATTTTTAGAAAAATCCATTTTAACAAAAATAAAACTGCATTACACATTGAAATTATTTTACAAATCTTTAGTTTCCCCCCATCTTAAGTTTTACAGCAGAAAAAAATAAAACCTACTGTATTTAACATAACTTTAAGTTCTCTAAACGTATTGCCGTCCCTACAAAAAATATTGGAGTACTACAAAGGAAAGAAATGTAGCTAAAACAAATAAATCAGTGGAATAGTTTTCAGTGCAAAACAGAGAGTTGCAAATCAGGGTTTAATGCTCACTGATGCAACAGAACTCTATTCTTGTACAAACTGATGAGATGGCTCCACTTCATGCATGGAAGACTAGTTGAGCATTGACTAGCCTATCAATATAGCCTTATATGCCACAAAGTGAATCGCATTTATATTCAACAAACTATCATGACATCAGCGTTTGTTAACGAGTTGCTAAAAATACATGGGCGATAACTGCCCGCTTGCACATAACGCTAATTAATTAAACATTAACGCTAGCGTTGCAGATCAGTGTGCTCACTGCTGCAACAGAACGTCATTCTTGTCAAATCTGACGAGACAGCTCAACTTCACTGACTAGCCAATCAATATAAATGAATCGCATTTACATTCAACAAACTATCATGACATCAGCGTTTGTTAACGAGTTGCTAAAAATACACAATGCCCGCTTGCGCATAACGTTACGGCGGCAATTAATTAAACGATCTAATGCTACAACTCACAGCCAGATGCATGGATTTGTCAGACTGAGGGATCTGATAACCGCTAACTTGCGGTAAGCTGAGCTGACCCACCTCTCAATTATTTATCTTGTCTGTGGAAACCAGTCCGTGTTGTTTCTGTTTCTTTTCCTGCTTTTCATCATCTTCGCCATATGGTAATCCAGGATAGGAGTAGCTTGAGTGGCTAACTTCTTGTATACTATCCGCACCGCACGCCTGGCTCACAGTCACAACAAACACACCGGCTAAAGTGGGCGTAACGTTTCCTGCATGCCTCTACATGACAGCCAATCACCAGCCGTATTAGAGCGCGGCGTGCAAGCATGTCGCATGCTTATAGGCTCAATGACGCTGTTTTGTTTTGGTATCGAAAATTGGTATCGATTGACAAGGGAGGCTTCGATACCCCTTAGTATCGATGTTTCCATTTCGGTGCCAAGTAAGTATCGAAACTCGATACCCAGCCCTAGCTCCATGTACAAGTACCTCTCCGCTCAATGTACAAGTACCTCTCCGCTCAATGTACAAGTACCTCTCCGCTCCATGTACAAGTACCTCTCCGCTCCATGTACAAGTACCTCTCCGCTCCATGTACAAGTACCTCTCCGCTCCATGTACAAGTACATCTCTGCTCCATGTACAAGTACCTCTCCGCTCAATGTACAAGTACATCTCCGCTCCATGTACAAGTACCTCTCCGCTCCATGTACAAGTACATCTCCGCTCCATGTACAAGTACCTCTCCGCTCCATGTACAAGTACCTCTCCGCTCAATGTACAAGTACATCTCCGCTCCATGTACAAGTACCTCTCCGCTCAATGTACAAGTACCTCTCCGCTCCATGTACAAGTACCTCTCCGCTCCATGTACAAGTACCTCTCCGCTCCATGTACAAGTACCTCTCCGCTCAATGTCAAGTATCGACAGTACCTCTCCGCTCCATGTACAAGTACCTCTCCGCTGAATGTACAAGTGTCGACAGTACCTCTCCGCTCAATGTACAAGTACCTCTCCGCTCCATGTACAAGTACCTCTCCGCTCTCATGTACAAGTACCTCTCCGCTCCATGTACAAGTACCTCTCCGCTCAATGTACAAGTACCTCTGCGCTCCATGTACAAGTACCTCTCCGCTCAATGTACAAGTACCTCTCCGCTCAATGTACAAGTGTCGACAGTACCTCTCCGCTCCATGTACAAGTACGTCTCCGCTCAATGTACAAGTGTCGACAGTACCTCTACGCTCAATGTACAAGTGTCGACAGTACCTCTCCGCTCTCATGTACAAGTACCTCTCCGATCCATGTACAAGTACATCTCCGCTCCATGTACAAGTACATCTCCGCTCAATGTACAAGTACCTCTCCGCTCCATGTACAAGTACCTCTCCGCTCCATGTACAAGTACCTCTCCGCTCCATGTACAAGTACCTCTCCGCTCCATGTACAAGTACCTCTCCGCTCAATGTACAAGTACCTCTCCGCTCCATGTACAAGTACCTCTCCGCTCCATGTACAAGTACCTCTCCGCTCCATGTACAAGTACCTCTCCGCTCAATGTACAAGTACCTCTCCGCTCCATGTACAAGTACCTCTCCGCTCCATGTACAAGTACCTCTCCGCTCCATGTACAAGTACCTCTCCGCTCAATGTACAAGTACCTCTCCGCTCCCTGTACAAGTACATCTCCGCTCCATGTACAAGTACCTCTCCGCTCCATGTACAAGTACCTCTCCGCTCAATGTACAAGTGTCGACAGTACCTCTCCGCTCCATGTACAAGTACCTCTCCGCTCCATGTACAAGTACCTCTCCGCTCAATGTACATGTGTCGACAGTACCTCTCCGCTCCATCTACAAGTACCTCTCCGCTCCATGTACAAGTACCTCTCCGCTCCATGTACAAGCACCTCTCCGCTACATGTACAAGTACCTCTCCGCTCCATGTACAAGTACCTCTCCGCTCCATGTACAAGTACCTCTCCGCTCAATGTACAAGTACCTCTCCGCTCCATGTACAAATACCTCTCCGCTCCATGTACAAATACCTCTCCGCTCCATGTACAAGTACCTCTCCGCTCAATGTACAAGTACCTCTCCGCTCCCTGTACAAGTACATCTCCGCTCCATGTACAAGTACCTCTCCGCTCCATGTACAAGTACCTCTACGCTCAATGTACAAGTGTCGACAGTACCTCTCCGCTCCATGTACAAGTACCTCTCCGCTCCATGTACAAGTACCTCTCCGCTCAATGTACAAGTGTCGACAGTACCTCTCCGCTCCATCTACAAGTACCTCTCCGCTCAATGTACAAGTACCTCTCCGCTGAATGTACAAGTACCTCTCCGCTCCATGTACAAGTACCTCTCCGCTCCATGTACAAATACCTCTCCGCTCCATGTACAAGTACCTCTCCGCTCCATGTACAAGCACCTCTCCGCTACATGTACAAGTACCTCTCCGCTCCATGTACAAGTACCTCTCCGCTCCATGTACAAGTACCTCTCCGCTCAATGTACAAGTACCTCTCCGCTCCATGTACAAATACCTCTCCGCTCCATGTACAAATACCTCTCCGCTCCATGTACAAGTACCTCTCCGCTCCATGTACCAGTACCTCTCCGCTCAATGTACAAGTACATCTCCGCTCAATGTACAAGTACATCTCCGCTCAATGTACAAGTACCTCTCCGCTCAATGTACAAGTACCTCTCCGCTCCATGTACAAGTACCTCTCCGCTCAATGTACAAGTACATCTCCGCTCCATGTACCAGTACCTCTCCGCTCAATGTACAAGTACCTCTCCGCTCAATGTACAAGTACATCTCCGCTCCATGTACAAGTACGTCTCCGCTCAATGTATAAGTACCTCTCCGCTCCATGTACAAGTACCTCTCCGCTCCATGTACAAGTACATCTCCGCTCCATGTACAAGTACATCTCCGCTCCATGTACAAGTACCTCTCCGCTCCATGTACAAGTACCTCTCCGCTCCATGTACAAGTACATCTCCGCTCCATGTACAAGTACCTCTCCGCTCAATGTACAAGTACATCTCCGCTCCATGTACAAGTACATCTCCACTCCATGTACAAGTACCTCTCCGCTCAATGTACAAGTACATCTCCGCTCCATGTACCAGTACCTCTCCGCTCAATGTACAAGTACATCTCCACTCCATGTACAAGTACCTCTCCGCTCAATGTACAAGTACATCTCCGCTCCATGTACCAGTACCTCTCCGCTCAATGTACAAGTACATCTCCACTCCATGTACAAGTACCTCTCCGCTCAATGTACAAGTACATCTCCGCTCCATGTACCAGTACCTCTCCGCTCAATGTACAAGTACATCTCCGCTCCATGTACAAGTACCTCTCCGCTCAATGTACAAGTACCTCTCCGCTCAATGTACAAGTACATCTCCGCTCCATGTACCAGTACCTCTCCGCTCAATGTACAAGTACATCTGCGCTCCATGTAGGGCTGGGTATCGTTCAAAATTTTTCGATATCGATACCGTTTCGATACTTGGATTTCGATACCGGTTCCTGAACGATACTTTTTTCGATACCAATTTTTAGAAAAATCCATTTTAACAAAAATAAAACTGCATTACACATTGAAATTATTTTACAAATCTTTAGTTTCCCCCCATCTTAAGTTTTACAGCAGAAAAAAATAAAACCTACTGTATTTAACATAACTTTAAGTTCTCTAAACGTATTGCCGTCCCTACAAAAAATATTGGAGTACTACAAAGGAAAGAAATGTAGCTAAAACAAATAAATCAGTGGAATAGTTTTCAGTGCAAAACAGAGAGTTGCAAATCAGGGTTTAATGCTCACTGATGCAACAGAACTCTATTCTTGTACAAACTGATGAGATGGCTCCACTTCATGCATGGAAGACTAGTTGAGCATTGACTAGCCTATCAATATAGCCTTATATGCCACAAAGTGAATCGCATTTATATTCAACAAACTATCATGACATCAGCGTTTGTTAACGAGTTGCTAAAAATACATGGGCGATAACTGCCCGCTTGCACATAACGCTAATTAATTAAACATTAACGCTAGCGTTGCAGATCAGTGTGCTCACTGCTGCAACAGAACGTCATTCTTGTCAAATCTGACGAGACAGCTCAACTTCACTGACTAGCCAATCAATATAAATGAATCGCATTTACATTCAACAAACTATCATGACATCAGCGTTTGTTAACGAGTTGCTAAAAATACACAATGCCCGCTTGCGCATAACGTTACGGCGGCAATTAATTAAACGATCTAATGCTACAACTCACAGCCAGATGCATGGATTTGTCAGACTGAGGGATCTGATAACCGCTAACTTGCGGTAAGCTGAGCTGACCCACCTCTCAATTATTTCTCTTGTCTGTGGAAACCAGTCCGTGTTGTTTCTGTTTCTTTTCCTGCTTTTCATCATCTTCGCCATATGGTAATCCAGGATAGGAGTAGCTTGAGTGGCTAACTTCTTGTATACTATCCGCACCGCACGCCTGGCTCACAGTCACAACAAACACACCGGCTAAAGTGGGCGTAACGTTTCCTGCATGCCTCTACATGACAGCCAATCACCAGCCGTATTAGAGCGCGGCGTGCAAGCATGTCGCATGCTTATAGGCTCAATGACGCTGTTTTGTTTTGGTATCGAAAATTGGTATCGATTGACAAGGGAGGCTTCGATACCCCTTAGTATCGATGTTTCCATTTCGGTGCCAAGTAAGTATCGAAACTCGATACCCAGCCCTAGCTCCATGTACAAGTACCTCTCCGCTCAATGTACAAGTACCTCTCCGCTCAATGTACAAGTACCTCTCCGCTCCATGTACAAGTACCTCTCCGCTCCATGTACAAGTACCTCTCCGCTCCATGTACAAGTACCTCTCCGCTCCATGTACAAGTACATCTCTGCTCCATGTACAAGTACCTCTCCGCTCAATGTACAAGTACATCTCCGCTCCATGTACAAGTACCTCTCCGCTCCATGTACAAGTACATCTCCGCTCCATGTACAAGTACCTCTCCGCTCCATGTACAAGTACCTCTCCGCTCAATGTACAAGTACATCTCCGCTCCATGTACAAGTACCTCTCCGCTCCATGTACAAGTACCTCTCCGCTCAATGTACAAGTACATCTCCGCTCCATGTACCAGTACCTCTCCGCTCAATGTACAAGTACCTCTCCGCTCAATGTACAAGTACATCTCCGCTCCATGTACAAGTACGTCTCCGCTCAATGTATAAGTACCTCTCCGCTCCATGTACAAGTACCTCTCCGCTCCATGTACAAGTACATCTCCGCTCCATGTACAAGTACATCTCCGCTCCATGTACAAGTACCTCTCCGCTCCATGTACAAGTACCTCTCCGCTCCATGTACAAGTACATCTCCGCTCCATGTACAAGTACCTCTCCGCTCAATGTACAAGTACATCTCCGCTCCATGTACAAGTACATCTCCACTCCATGTACAAGTACCTCTCCGCTCAATGTACAAGTACATCTCCGCTCCATGTACCAGTACCTCTCCGCTCAATGTACAAGTACATCTCCACTCCATGTACAAGTACCTCTCCGCTCAATGTACAAGTACATCTCCGCTCCATGTACCAGTACCTCTCCGCTCAATGTACAAGTACATCTCCACTCCATGTACAAGTACCTCTCTGCTCAATGTACAAGTACATCTCCGCTCCATGTACCAGTACCTCTCCGCTCAATGTACAAGTACATCTCCGCTCCATGTACAAGTACCTCTCCGCTCAATGTACAAGTACCTCTCCGCTCAATGTACAAGTACATCTCCGCTCCATGTACCAGTACCTCTCCGCTCAATGTACAAGTACATCTGCGCTCCATGTAGGGCTGGGTATCGTTCAAAATTTTTCGATATCGATACCGTTTCGATACTTGGATTTCGATACCGGTTCCTGAACGATACTTTTTTCGATACCAATTCTTAGAAAAATCCATTTTAACAAAAATAAAACTGCATTACACATTGAAATTATTTTACAAATCTTTAGTTTCCCCCCATCTTAAGTTTTACAGCAGAAAAAAATAAAACCTACTGTATTTAACATAACTTTAAGTTCTCTAAACGTATTGCCGTCCCTACAAAAAATATTGGAGTACTACAAAGGAAAGAAATGTAGCTAAAACAAATAAATCAGTGGAATAGTTTTCAGTGCAAAACAGAGAGTTGCAAATCAGGGTTTAATGCTCACTGATGCAACAGAACTCTATTCTTGTACAAACTGATGAGATGGCTCCACTTCATGCATGGAAGACTAGTTGAGCATTGACTAGCCTATCAATATAGCCTTATATGCCACAAAGTGAATCGCATTTATATTCAACAAACTATCATGACATCAGCGTTTGTTAACGAGTTGCTAAAAATACATGGGCGATAACTGCCCGCTTGCACATAACGCTAATTAATTAAACATTAACGCTAGCGTTGCAGATCAGTGTGCTCACTGCTGCAACAGAACGTCATTCTTGTCAAATCTGATGAGACAGCTCAACTTCACTGACTAGCCAATCAATATAAATGAATCGCATTTACATTCAACAAACTATCATGACATCAGCGTTTGTTAACGAGTTGCTAAAAATACACAATGCCCGCTTGCGCATAACGTTACGGCGGCAATTAATTAAACGATCTAATGCTACAACTCACAGCCAGATGCATGGATTTGTCAGACTGAGGGATCTGATAACCGCTAACTTGCGGTAAGCTGAGCTGACCCACCTCTCAATTATTTCTCTTGTCTGTGGAAACCAGTCCGTGTTGTTTCTGTTTCTTTTCCTGCTTTTCATCATCTTCGCCATATGGTAATCCAGGATAGGAGTAGCTTGAGTGGCTAACTTCTTGTATACTATCCGCACCGCACGCCTGGCTCACAGTCACAACAAACACACCGGCTAAAGTGGGCGTAACGTTTCCTGCATGCCTCTACATGACAGCCAATCACCAGCCGTATTAGAGCGCGGCGTGCAAGCATGTCGCATGCTTATAGGCTCAATGACGCTGTTTTGTTTTGGTATCGAAAATTGGTATCGATTGACAAGGGAGGCTTCGATACCCCTTAGTATCGATGTTTCCATTTCGGTGCCAAGTAAGTATCGAAACTCGATACCCAGCCCTAGCTCCATGTACAAGTACCTCTCCGCTCAATGTACAAGTACCTCTCCGCTCAATGTACAAGTACCTCTCCGCTCCATGTACAAGTACCTCTCCGCTCCATGTACAAGTACCTCTCCGCTCCATGTACAAGTACCTCTCCGCTCCATGTACAAGTACATCTCTGCTCCATGTACAAGTACCTCTCCGCTCAATGTACAAGTACATCTCCGCTCCATGTACAAGTACCTCTCCGCTCCATGTACAAGTACATCTCCGCTCCATGTACAAGTACCTCTCCGCTCCATGTACAAGTACCTCTCCGCTCAATGTACAAGTACATCTCCGCTCCATGTACAAGTACCTCTCCGCTCCATGTACAAGTACCTCTCCGCTCAATGTACAAGTACATCTCCGCTCCATGTACCAGTACCTCTCCGCTCAATGTACAAGTACCTCTCCGCTCAATGTACAAGTACATCTCCGCTCCATGTACAAGTACGTCTCCGCTCAATGTATAAGTACCTCTCCGCTCCATGTACAAGTACCTCTCCGCTCCATGTACAAGTACATCTCCGCTCCATGTACAAGTACATCTCCGCTCCATGTACAAGTACCTCTCCGCTCCATGTACAAGTACCTCTCCGCTCCATGTACAAGTACATCTCCGCTCCATGTACAAGTACCTCTCCGCTCAATGTACAAGTACATCTCCGCTCCATGTACAAGTACATCTCCACTCCATGTACAAGTACCTCTCCGCTCAATGTACAAGTACATCTCCGCTCCATGTACCAGTACCTCTCCGCTCAATGTACAAGTACATCTCCACTCCATGTACAAGTACCTCTCCGCTCAATGTACAAGTACATCTCCGCTCCATGTACCAGTACCTCTCCGCTCAATGTACAAGTACATCTCCACTCCATGTACAAGTACCTCTCCGCTCAATGTACAAGTACATCTCCGCTCCATGTACCAGTACCTCTCCGCTCAATGTACAAGTACATCTCCGCTCCATGTACAAGTACCTCTCCGCTCAATGTACAAGTACCTCTCCGCTCAATGTACAAGTACATCTCCGCTCCATGTACCAGTACCTCTCCGCTCAATGTACAAGTACATCTGCGCTCCATGTAGGGCTGGGTATCGTTCAAAATTTTTCGATATCGATACCGTTTCGATACTTGGATTTCGATACCGGTTCCTGAACGATACTTTTTTCGATACCAATTTTTAGAAAAATCCATTTTAACAAAAATAAAACTGCATTACACATTGAAATTATTTTACAAATCTTTAGTTTCCCCCCATCTTAAGTTTTACAGCAGAAAAAAATAAAACCTACTGTATTTAACATAACTTTAAGTTCTCTAAACGTATTGCCGTCCCTACAAAAAATATTGGAGTACTACAAAGGAAAGAAATGTAGCTAAAACAAATAAATCAGTGGAATAGTTTTCAGTGCAAAACAGAGAGTTGCAAATCAGGGTTTAATGCTCACTGATGCAACAGAACTCTATTCTTGTACAAACTGATGAGATGGCTCCACTTCATGCATGGAAGACTAGTTGAGCATTGACTAGCCTATCAATATAGCCTTATATGCCACAAAGTGAATCGCATTTATATTCAACAAACTATCATGACATCAGCGTTTGTTAACGAGTTGCTAAAAATACATGGGCGATAACTGCCCGCTTGCACATAACGCTAATTAATTAAACATTAACGCTAGCGTTGCAGATCAGTGTGCTCACTGCTGCAACAGAACGTCATTCTTGTCAAATCTGACGAGACAGCTCAACTTCACTGACTAGCCAATCAATATAAATGAATCGCATTTACATTCAACAAACTATCATGACATCAGCGTTTGTTAAGGAGTTGCTAAAAATACACAATGCCCGCTTGCGCATAACGTTACGGCGGCAATTAATTAAACGATCTAATGCTACAACTCACAGCCAGATGCATGGATTTGTCAGACTGAGGGATCTGATAACCGCTAACTTGCGGTAAGCTGAGCTGACCCACCTCTCAATTATTTCTCTTGTCTGTGGAAACCAGTCCGTGTTGTTTCTGTTTCTTTTCCTGCTTTTCATCATCTTCGCCATATGGTAATCCAGGATAGGAGTAGCTTGAGTGGCTAACTTCTTGTATACTATCCGCACCGCACGCCTGGCTCACAGTCACAACAAACACACCGGCTAAAGTGGGCGTAACGTTTCCTGCATGCCTCTACATGACAGCCAATCACCAGCCGTATTAGAGCGCGGCGTGCAAGCATGTCGCATGCTTATAGGCTCAATGACGCTGTTTTGTTTTGGTATCGAAAATTGGTATCGATTGACAAGGGAGGCTTCGATACCCCTTAGTATCGATGTTTCCATTTCGGTGCCAAGTAAGTATCGAAACTCGATACCCAGCCCTAGCTCCATGTACAAGTACCTCTCCGCTCAATGTACAAGTACCTCTCCGCTCAATGTACAAGTACCTCTCCGCTCCATGTACAAGTACCTCTCCGCTCCATGTACAAGTACCTCTCCGCTCCATGTACAAGTACCTCTCCGCTCCATGTACAAGTACATCTCTGCTCCATGTACAAGTACCTCTCCGCTCAATGTACAAGTACATCTCCGCTCCATGTACAAGTACCTCTCCGCTCCATGTACAAGTACATCTCCGCTCCATGTACAAGTACCTCTCCGCTCCATGTACAAGTACCTCTCCGCTCAATGTACAAGTACATCTCCGCTCCATGTACAAGTACCTCTCCGCTCCATGTACAAGTACCTCTCCGCTCAATGTACAAGTACAT
Organism: Poromitra crassiceps; assembly: GCF_964638095.1. Taxonomy (NCBI): domain Eukaryota; kingdom Metazoa; phylum Chordata; class Actinopteri; order Beryciformes; family Melamphaidae; genus Poromitra; species Poromitra crassiceps. Next base: position 118,252 of record NW_028152080.1, read on the forward strand.
CTCCGCTCCATGTACCAGTACCTCTCCGCTCAATGTACAAGTACCTCTCCGCTCAATGTACAAGTACATCTCCGCTCCATGTACAAGTACGTCTCCGCTCAATGTATAAGTACCTCTCCGCTCCATGTACAAGTACCTCTCCGCTCCATGTACAAGTACATCTCCGCTCCATGTACAAGTACATCTCCGCTCCATGTACAAGTACCTCTCCGCTCCATGTACAAGTACCTCTCCGCTCCATGTACAAGTACATCTCCGCTCCATGTACAAGTACCTCTCCGCTCAATGTACAAGTACATCTCCGCTCCATGTACAAGTACATCTCCACTCCATGTACAAGTACCTCTCCGCTCAATGTACAAGTACATCTCCGCTCCATGTACCAGTACCTCTCCGCTCAATGTACAAGTACATCTCCACTCCATGTACAAGTACCTCTCCGCTCAATGTACAAGTACATCTCCGCTCCATGTACCAGTACCTCTCCGCTCAATGTACAAGTACATCTCCACTCCATGTACAAGTACCTCTCCGCTCAATGTACAAGTACATCTCCGCTCCATGTACCAGTACCTCTCCGCTCAATGTACAAGTACATCTCCGCTCCATGTACAAGTACCTCTCCGCTCAATGTACAAGTACCTCTCCGCTCAATGTACAAGTACATCTCCGCTCCATGTACCAGTACCTCTCCGCTCAATGTACAAGTACATCTGCGCTCCATGTAGGGCTGGGTATCGTTCAAAATTTTTCGATATCGATACCGTTTCGATACTTGGATTTCGATACCGGTTCCTGAACGATACTTTTTTCGATACCAATTTTTAGAAAAATCCATTTTAACAAAAATAAAACTGCATTACACATTGAAATTATTTTACAAATCTTTAGTTTCCCCCCATCTTAAGTTTTACAGCAGAAAAAAATAAAACCTACTGTATTTAACATAACTTTAAGTTCTCTAAACGTATTGCCGTCCCTACAAAAAATATTGGAGTACTACAAAGGAAAGAAATGTAGCTAAAACAAATAAATCAGTGGAATAGTTTTCAGTGCAAAACAGAGAGTTGCAAATCAGGGTTTAATGCTCACTGATGCAACAGAACTCTATTCTTGTACAAACTGATGAGATGGCTCCACTTCATGCATGGAAGACTAGTTGAGCATTGACTAGCCTATCAATATAGCCTTATATGCCACAAAGTGAATCGCATTTATATTCAACAAACTATCATGACATCAGCGTTTGTTAACGAGTTGCTAAAAATACATGGGCGATAACTGCCCGCTTGCACATAACGCTAATTAATTAAACATTAACGCTAGCGTTGCAGATCAGTGTGCTCACTGCTGCAACAGAACGTCATTCTTGTCAAATCTGACGAGACAGCTCAACTTCACTGACTAGCCAATCAATATAAATGAATCGCATTTACATTCAACAAACTATCATGACATCAGCGTTTGTTAAGGAGTTGCTAAAAATACACAATGCCCGCTTGCGCATAACGTTACGGCGGCAATTAATTAAACGATCTAATGCTACAACTCACAGCCAGATGCATGGATTTGTCAGACTGAGGGATCTGATAACCGCTAACTTGCGGTAAGCTGAGCTGACCCACCTCTCAATTATTTCTCTTGTCTGTGGAAACCAGTCCGTGTTGTTTCTGTTTCTTTTCCTGCTTTTCATCATCTTCGCCATATGGTAATCCAGGATAGGAGTAGCTTGAGTGGCTAACTTCTTGTATACTATCCGCACCGCACGCCTGGCTCACAGTCACAACAAACACACCGGCTAAAGTGGGCGTAACGTTTCCTGCATGCCTCTACATGACAGCCAATCACCAGCCGTATTAGAGCGCGGCGTGCAAGCATGTCGCATGCTTATAGGCTCAATGACGCTGTTTTGTTTTGGTATCGAAAATTGGTATCGATTGACAAGGGAGGCTTCGATACCCCTTAGTATCGATGTTTCCATTTCGGTGCCAAGTAAGTATCGAAACTCGATACCCAGCCCTAGCTCCATGTACAAGTACCTCTCCGCTCAATGTACAAGTACCTCTCCGCTCAATGTACAAGTACCTCTCCGCTCCATGTACAAGTACCTCTCCGCTCCATGTACAAGTACCTCTCCGCTCCATGTACAAGTACCTCTCCGCTCCATGTACAAGTACATCTCTGCTCCATGTACAAGTACCTCTCCGCTCAATGTACAAGTACATCTCCGCTCCATGTACAAGTACCTCTCCGCTCCATGTACAAGTACATCTCCGCTCCATGTACAAGTACCTCTCCGCTCCATGTACAAGTACCTCTCCGCTCAATGTACAAGTACATCTCCGCTCCATGTACAAGTACCTCTCCGCTCCATGTACAAGTACCTCTCCGCTCAATGTACAAGTACATCTCCGCTCCATGTACCAGTACCTCTCCGCTCAATGTACAAGTACCTCTCCGCTCAATGTACAAGTACATCTCCGCTCCATGTACAAGTACGTCTCCGCTCAATGTATAAGTACCTCTCCGCTCCATGTACAAGTACCTCTCCGCTCCATGTACAAGTACATCTCCGCTCCATGTACAAGTACATCTCCGCTCCATGTACAAGTACCTCTCCGCTCCATGTACAAGTACCGCTCCGCTCCATGTACAAGTACATCTCCGCTCCATGTACAAGTACCTCTCCGCTCAATGTACAAGTACATCTCCGCTCCATGTACAAGTACATCTCCACTCCATGTACAAGTACCTCTCCGCTCAATGTACAAGTACATCTCCGCTCCATGTACCAGTACCTCTCCGCTCAATGTACAAGTACATCTCCACTCCATGTACAAGTACCTCTCCGCTCAATGTACAAGTACATCTCCGCTCCATGTACCAGTACCTCTCCGCTCAATGTACAAGTACATCTCCACTCCATGTACAAGTACCTCTCCGCTCAATGTACAAGTACATCTCCGCTCCATGTACCAGTACCTCTCCGCTCAATGTACAAGTACATCTCCGCTCCATGTACAAGTACCTCTCCGCTCAATGTACAAGTACCTCTCCGCTCAATGTACAAGTACATCTCCGCTCCATGTACCAGTACCTCTCCGCTCAATGTACAAGTACATCTGCGCTCCATGTAGGGCTGGGTATCGTTCAAAATTTTTCGATATCGATACCGTTTCGATACTTGGATTTCGATACCGGTTCCTGAACGATACTTTTTTCGATACCAATTTTTAGAAAAATCCATTTTAACAAAAATAAAACTGCATTACACATTGAAATTATTTTACAAATCTTTAGTTTCCCCCCATCTTAAGTTTTACAGCAGAAAAAAATAAAACCTACTGTATTTAACATAACTTTAAGTTCTCTAAACGTATTGCCGTCCCTACAAAAAATATTGGAGTACTACAAAGGAAAGAAATGTAGCTAAAACAAATAAATCAGTGGAATAGTTTTCAGTGCAAAACAGAGAGTTGCAAATCAGGGTTTAATGCTCACTGATGCAACAGAACTCTATTCTTGTACAAACTGATGAGATGGCTCCACTTCATGCATGGAAGACTAGTTGAGCATTGACTAGCCTATCAATATAGCCTTATATGCCACAAAGTGAATCGCATTTATATTCAACAAACTATCATGACATCAGCGTTTGTTAACGAGTTGCTAAAAATACATGGGCGATAACTGCCCGCTTGCACATAACGCTAATTAATTAAACATTAACGCTAGCGTTGCAGATCAGTGTGCTCACTGCTGCAACAGAACGTCATTCTTGTCAAATCTGACGAGACAGCTCAACTTCACTGACTAGCCAATCAATATAAATGAATCGCATTTACATTCAACAAACTATCATGACATCAGCGTTTGTTAAGGAGTTGCTAAAAATACACAATGCCCGCTTGCGCATAACGTTACGGCGGCAATTAATTAAACGATCTAATGCTACAACTCACAGCCAGATGCATGGATTTGTCAGACTGAGGGATCTGATAACCGCTAACTTGCGGTAAGCTGAGCTGACCCACCTCTCAATTATTTCTCTTGTCTGTGGAAACCAGTCCGTGTTGTTTCTGTTTCTTTTCCTGCTTTTCATCATCTTCGCCATATGGTAATCCAGGATAGGAGTAGCTTGAGTGGCTAACTTCTTGTATACTATCCGCACCGCACGCCTGGCTCACAGTCACAACAAACACACCGGCTAAAGTGGGCGTAACGTTTCCTGCATGCCTCTACATGACAGCCAATCACCAGCCGTATTAGAGCGCGGCGTGCAAGCATGTCGCATGCTTATAGGCTCAATGACGCTGTTTTGTTTTGGTATCGAAAATTGGTATCGATTGACAAGGGAGGCTTCGATACCCCTTAGTATCGATGTTTCCATTTCGGTGCCAAGTAAGTATCGAAACTCGATACCCAGCCCTAGCTCCATGTACAAGTACCTCTCCGCTCAATGTACAAGTACCTCTCCGCTCAATGTACAAGTACCTCTCCGCTCCATGTACAAGTACCTCTCCGCTCCATGTACAAGTACCTCTCCGCTCCATGTACAAGTACCTCTCCGCTCCATGTACAAGTACATCTCTGCTCCATGTACAAGTACCTCTCCGCTCAATGTACAAGTACATCTCCGCTCCATGTACAAGTACCTCTCCGCTCCATGTACAAGTACATCTCCGCTCCATGTACAAGTACCTCTCCGCTCCATGTACAAGTACCTCTCCGCTCAATGTACAAGTACATCTCCGCTCCATGTACAAGTACCTCTCCGCTCCATGTACAAGTACCTCTCCGCTCCATGTACAAGTACCTCTCCGCTCAATGTACAAGTACCTCTCCGCTCCATGTACAAGTACCTCTCCGCTCAATGTACAAGTACATCTCCGCTCCATGTACCAGTACCTCTCCGCTCAATGTACAAGTACCTCTCCGCTCAATGTACAAGTACATCTCCGCTCCATGTACAAGTACGTCTCCGCTCAATGTATAAGTACCTCTCCGCTCCATGTACAAGTACCTCTCCGCTCCATGTACAAGTACATCTCCGCTCCATGTACAAGTACATCTCCGCTCCATGTACAAGTACCTCTCCGCTCCATGTACAAGTACCTCTCCGCTCCATGTACAAGTACATCTCCGCTCCATGTACAAGTACCTCTCCGCTCAATGTACAAGTACATCTCCGCTCCATGTACAAGTACATCTCCACTCCATGTACAAGTACCTCTCCGCTCAATGTACAAGTACATCTCCGCTCCATGTACCAGTACCTCTCCGCTCAATGTACAAGTACATCTCCACTCCATGTACAAGTACCTCTCCGCTCAATGTACAAGTACATCTCCGCTCCATGTACCAGTACCTCTCCGCTCAATGTACAAGTACATCTCCACTCCATGTACAAGTACCTCTCCGCTCAATGTACAAGTACATCTCCGCTCCATGTACCAGTACCTCTCCGCTCAATGTACAAGTACATCTCCGCTCCATGTACAAGTACCTCTCCGCTCAATGTACAAGTACCTCTCCGCTCAATGTACAAGTACATCTCCGCTCCATGTACCAGTACCTCTCCGCTCAATGTACAAGTACATCTGCGCTCCATGTAGGGCTGGGTATCGTTCAAAATTTTTCGATATCGATACCGTTTCGATACTTGGATTTCGATACCGGTTCCTGAACGATACTTTTTTCGATACCAATTTTTAGAAAAATCCATTTTAACAAAAATAAAACTGCATTACACATTGAAATTATTTTACAAATCTTTAGTTTCCCCCCATCTTAAGTTTTACAGCAGAAAAAAATAAAACCTACTGTATTTAACATAACTTTAAGTTCTCTAAACGTATTGCCGTCCCTACAAAAAATATTGGAGTACTACAAAGGAAAGAAATGTAGCTAAAACAAATAAATCAGTGGAATAGTTTTCAGTGCAAAACAGAGAGTTGCAAATCAGGGTTTAATGCTCACTGATGCAACAGAACTCTATTCTTGTACAAACTGATGAGATGGCTCCACTTCATGCATGGAAGACTAGTTGAGCATTGACTAGCCTATCAATATAGCCTTATATGCCACAAAGTGAATCGCATTTATATTCAACAAACTATCATGACATCAGCGTTTGTTAACGAGTTGCTAAAAATACATGGGCGATAACTGCCCGCTTGCACATAACGCTAATTAATTAAACATTAACGCTAGCGTTGCAGATCAGTGTGCTCACTGCTGCAACAGAACGTCATTCTTGTCAAATCTGACGAGACAGCTCAACTTCACTGACTAGCCAATCAATATAAATGAATCGCATTTACATTCAACAAACTATCATGACATCAGCGTTTGTTAACGAGTTGCTAAAAATACACAATGCCCGCTTGCGCATAACGTTACGGCGGCAATTAATTAAACGATCTAATGCTACAACTCACAGCCAGATGCATGGATTTGTCAGACTGAGGGATCTGATAACCGCTAACTTGCGGTAAGCTGAGCTGACCCACCTCTCAATTATTTCTCTTGTCTGTGGAAACCAGTCCGTGTTGTTTCTGTTTCTTTTCCTGCTTTTCATCATCTTCGCCATATGGTAATCCAGGATAGGAGTAGCTTGAGTGGCTAACTTCTTGTATACTATCCGCACCGCACGCCTGGCTCACAGTCACAACAAACACACCGGCTAAAGTGGGCGTAACGTTTCCTGCATGCCTCTACATGACAGCCAATCACCAGCCGTATTAGAGCGCGGCGTGCAAGCATGTCGCATGCTTATAGGCTCAATGACGCTGTTTTGTTTTGGTATCGAAAATTGGTATCGATTGACAAGGGAGGCTTCGATACCCCTTAGTATCGATGTTTCCATTTCGGTGCCAAGTAAGTATCGAAACTCGATACCCAACCCTAGCTCCATGTACAAGTACCTCTCCGCTCAATGTACAAGTACCTCTCCGCTCAATGTACAAGTACCTCTCCGCTCCATGTACAAGTACCTCTCCGCTCCATGTACAAGTACCTCTCCGCTCCATGTACAAGTACCTCTCCGCTCCATGTACAAGTACATCTCTGCTCCATGTACAAGTACCTCTCCGCTCAATGTACAAGTACATCTCCGCTCCATGTACAAGTACCTCTCCGCTCCATGTACAAGTACATCTCCGCTCCATGTACAAGTACCTCTCCGCTCCATGTACAAGTACCTCTCCGCTCAATGTACAAGTACATCTCCGCTCCATGTACAAGTACCTCTCCGCTCCATGTACAAGTACCTCTCCGCTCCATGTACAAGTACCTCTCCGCTCAATGTACAAGTACCTCTCCGCTCCATGTACAAGTACCTCTCCGCTCAATGTACAAGTACATCTCCGCTCCATGTACCAGTACCTCTCCGCTCAACGTACAAGTACCTCTCCGCTCAATGTACAAGTACATCTCCGCTCCATGTACAAGTACGTCTCCGCTCAATGTATAAGTACCTCTCCGCTCCATGTACAAGTACCTCTCCGCTCCATGTACAAGTACATCTCCGCTCCATGTACAAGTACATCTCCGCTCCATGTACAAGTACCTCTCCGCTCCATGTACAAGTACCTCTCCGCTCCATGTACAAGTACATCTCCGCTCCATGTACAAGTACCTCTCCGCTCAATGTACAAGTACATCTCCGCTCCATGTACAAGTACATCTCCACTCCATGTACAAGTACCTCTCCGCTCAATGTACAAGTACATCTCCGCTCCATGTACAAGTACCTCTCCGCTCAATGTACAAGTACCTCTCCGCTCCATGTACAAGTACCTCTCCGCTCCATGTACAAGTACCTCTCCGCTCCATGTACAAGTACCTCTCCGCTCAATGTCAAGTATCGACAGTACCTCTCCGCTCCATGTACAAGTACCTCTCCGCTGAATGTACAAGTGTCGACAGTACCTCTCCGCTCAATGTACAAGTACCTCTCCGCTCCATGTACAAGTACCTCTCCGCTCTCATGTACAAGTACCTCTCCGCTCCATGTACAAGTACCTCTCCGCTCAATGTACAAGTACCTCTGCGCTCCATGTACAAGTACCTCTCCGCTCAATGTACAAGTACCTCTCCGCTCAATGTACAAGTGTCGACAGTACCTCTCCGCTCCATGTACAAGTACCTCTCCGCTCAATGTACAAGTGTCGACAGTACCTCTACGCTCAATGTACAAGTGTCGACAGTACCTCTCCGCTCTCATGTACAAGTACCTCTCCGATCCATGTACAAGTACATCTCCGCTCCATGTACAAGTACATCTCCGCTCAATGTACAAGTACCTCTCCGCTCCATGTACAAGTACCTCTCCGCTCCATGTACAAGTACCTCTCCGCTCCATGTACAAGTACCTCTCCGCTCCATGTACAAGTACCTCTCCGCTCAATGTACAAGTACCTCTCCGCTCCATGTACAAGTACCTCTCCGCTCCATGTACAAGTACCTCTCCGCTCCATGTACAAGTACCTCTCCGCTCAATGTACAAGTACCTCTCCGCTCCATGTACAAGTACCTCTCCGCTCCATGTACAAGTACCTCTCCGCTCCATGTACAAGTACCTCTCCGCTCAATGTACAAGTACCTCTCCGCTCCCTGTACAAGTACATCTCCGCTCCATGTACAAGTACCTCTCCGCTCCATGTACAAGTACCTCTCCGCTCAATGTACAAGTGTCGACAGTACCTCTCCGCTCCATGTACAAGTACCTCTCCGCTCCATGTACAAGTACCTCTCCGCTCAATGTACAAGTGTCGACAGTACCTCTCCGCTCCATCTACAAGTACCTCTCCGCTCCATGTACAAGTACCTCTCCGCTCCATGTACAAGCACCTCTCCGCTACATGTACAAGTACCTCTCCGCTCCATGTACAAGTACCTCTCCGCTCCATGTACAAGTACCTCTCCGCTCAATGTACAAGTACCTCTCCGCTCCATGTACAAATACCTCTCCGCTCCATGTACAAATACCTCTCCGCTCCATGTACAAGTACCTCTCCGCTCAATGTACAAGTACCTCTCCGCTCCCTGTACAAGTACATCTCCGCTCCATGTACAAGTACCTCTCCGCTCCATGTACAAGTACCTCTCCGCTCAATGTACAAGTGTCGACAGTACCTCTCCGCTCCATGTACAAGTACCTCTCCGCTCCATGTACAAGTACCTCTCCGCTCAATGTACAAGTGTCGACAGTACCTCTCCGCTCCATCTACAAGTACCTCTCCGCTCAATGTACAAGTACCTCTCCGCTGAATGTACAAGTACCTCTCCGCTCCATGTACAAGTACCTCTCCGCTCCATGTACAAATACCTCTCCGCTCCATGTACAAGTACCTCTCCGCTCCATGTACAAGCACCTCTCCGCTACATGTACAAGTACCTCTCCGCTCCATGTACAAGTACCTCTCCGCTCCATGTACAAGTACCTCTCCGCTCAATGTACAAGTACCTCTCCGCTCCATGTACAAATACCTCTCCGCTCCATGTACAAATACCTCTCCGCTCCATGTACAAGTACCTCTCCGCTCCATGTACCAGTACCTCTCCGCTCAATGTACAAGTACATCTCCGCTCAATGTACAAGTACATCTCCGCTCAATGTACAAGTACGTCTCCGCTCAATGTACAAGTACCTCTCCGCTCAATGTACAAGTACCTCTCCGCTCCATGTACAAGTACCTCTCCGCTCAATGTACAAGTACATCTCCGCTCCATGTACCAGTACCTCTCCGCTCAATGTACAAGTACCTCTCCGCTCAATGTACAAGTACATCTCCGCTCCATGTACAAGTACGTCTCCGCTCAATGTATAAGTACCTCTCCGCTCCATGTACAAGTACCTCTCCGCTCCATGTACAAGTACATCTCCGCTCCATGTACAAGTACATCTCCGCTCCATGTACAAGTACCTCTCCGCTCCATGTACAAGTACCTCTCCGCTCCATGTACAAGTACATCTCCGCTCCATGTACAAGTACCTCTCCGCTCAATGTACAAGTACATCTCCGCTCCATGTACAAGTACATCTCCACTCCATGTACAAGTACCTCTCCGCTCAATGTACAAGTACATCTCCGCTCCATGTACCAGTACCTCTCCGCTCAATGTACAAGTACATCTCCACTCCATGTACAAGTACCTCTCCGCTCAATGTACAAGTACATCTCCGCTCCATGTACCAGTACCTCTCCGCTCAATGTACAAGTACATCTCCACTCCATGTACAAGTACCTCTCCGCTCAATGTACAAGTACATCTCCGCTCCATGTACCAGTACCTCTCCGCTCAATGTACAAGTACATCTCCGCTCCATGTACAAGTACCTCTCCGCTCAATGTACAAGTACCTCTCCGCTCAATGTACAAGTACATCTCCGCTCCATGTACCAGTACCTCTCCGCTCAATGTACAAGTACATCTGCGCTCCATGTAGGGCTGGGTATCGTTCAAAATTTTTCGATATCGATACCGTTTCGATACTTGGATTTCGATACCGGTTCCTGAACGATACTTTTTTCGATACCAATTTTTAGAAAAATCCATTTTAACAAAAATAAAACTGCATTACACATTGAAATTATTTTACAAATCTTTAGTTTCCCCCCATCTTAAGTTTTACAGCAGAAAAAAATAAAACCTACTGTATTTAACATAACTTTAAGTTCTCTAAACGTATTGCCGTCCCTACAAAAAATATTGGAGTACTACAAAGGAAAGAAATGTAGCTAAAACAAATAAATCAGTGGAATAGTTTTCAGTGCAAAACAGAGAGTTGCAAATCAGGGTTTAATGCTCACTGATGCAACAGAACTCTATTCTTGTACAAACTGATGAGATGGCTCCACTTCATGCATGGAAGACTAGTTGAGCATTGACTAGCCTATCAATATAGCCTTATATGCCACAAAGTGAATCGCATTTATATTCAACAAACTATCATGACATCAGCGTTTGTTAACGAGTTGCTAAAAATACATGGGCGATAACTGCCCGCTTGCACATAACGCTAATTAATTAAACATTAACGCTAGCGTTGCAGATCAGTGTGCTCACTGCTGCAACAGAACGTCATTCTTGTCAAATCTGACGAGACAGCTCAACTTCACTGACTAGCCAATCAATATAAATTAATCGCATTTACATTCAACAAACTATCATGACATCAGCGTTTGTTAACGAGTTGCTAAAAATACACAATGCCCGCTTGCGCATAACGTTACGGCGGCAATTAATTAAACGATCTAATGCTACAACTCACAGCCAGATGCATGGATTTGTCAGACTGAGGGATCTGATAACCGCTAACTTGCGGTAAGCTGAGCTGACCCACCTCTCAATTATTTCTCTTGTCTGTGGAAACCAGTCCGTGTTGTTTCTGTTTCTTTTCCTGCTTTTCATCATCTTCGCCATATGGTAATCCAGGATAGGAGTAGCTTGAGTGGCTAACTTCTTGTATACTATCCGCACCGCACGCCTGGCTCACAGTCACAACAAACACACCGGCTAAAGTGGGCGTAACGTTTCCTGCATGCCTCTACATGACAGCCAATCACCAGCCGTATTAGAGCGCGGCGTGCAAGCATGTCGCATGCTTATAGGCTCAATGACGCTGTTTTGTTTTGGTATCGAAAATTGGTATCGATTGACAAGGGAGGCTTCGATACCCCTTAGTATCGATGTTTCCATTTCGGTGCCAAGTAAGTATCGAAACTCGATACCCAGCCCTAGCTCCATGTACAAGTACCTCTCCGCTCAATGTACAAGTACCTCTCCGCTCAATGTACAAGTACCTCTCCGCTCCATGTACAAGTACCTCTCCGCTCCATGTACAAGTACCTCTCCGCTCCATGTACAAGTACCTCTCCGCTCCATGTACAAGTACCTCTCCGCTCCATGTACAAGTACCTCTCCGCTCCATGTACAAGTACCTCTCCGCTCAATGTACAAGTACCTCTCCGCTCCATGTACAAGTACCTCTCCGCTCCATGTACAAGTACCTCTCCGCTCCATGTACAAGTACCTCTCCGCTCAATGTACAAGTACCTCTCCGCTCCCTGTACAAGTACATCTCCGCTCCATGTACAAGTACCTCTCCGCTCCATGTACAAGTACCTCTCCGCTCAATGTACAAGTGTCGACAGTACCTCTCCGCTCCATGTACAAGTACCTCTCCGCTCCATGTACAAGTACCTCTCCGCTCAATGTACAAGTGTCGACAGTACCTCTCCGCTCCATCTACAAGTACCTCTCCGCTCCATGTACAAGTACCTCTCCGCTCCATGTACAAGCACCTCTCCGCTACATGTACAAGTACCTCTCCGCTCCATGTACAAGTACCTCTCCGCTCCATGTACAAGTACCTCTCCGCTCAATGTACAAGTACCTCTCCGCTCCATGTACAAATACCTCTCCGCTCCATGTACAAATACCTCTCCGCTCCATGTACAAGTACCTCTCCGCTCAATGTACAAGTACCTCTCCGCTCCCTGTACAAGTACATCTCCGCTCCATGTACAAGTACCTCTCCGCTCCATGTACAAGTACCTCTCCGCTCAATGTACAAGTGTCGACAGTACCTCTCCGCTCCATGTACAAGTACCTCTCCGCTCCATGTACAAGTACCTCTCCGCTCAATGTACAAGTGTCGACAGTACCTCTCCGCTCCATCTACAAGTACCTCTCCGCTCAATGTACAAGTACCTCTCCGCTGAATGTACAAGTACCTCTCCGCTCCATGTACAAGTACCTCTCCGCTCCATGTACAAATACCTCTCCGCTCCATGTACAAGTACCTCTCCGCTCCATGTACAAGCACCTCTCCGCTACATGTACAAGTACCTCTCCGCTCCATGTACAAGTACCTCTCCGCTCCATGTACAAGTACCTCTCCGCTCAATGTACAAGTACCTCTCCGCTCCATGTACAAATACCTCTCCGCTCCATGTACAAATACCTCTCCGCTCCATGTACAAGTACCTCTCCGCTCCATGTACCAGTACCTCTCCGCTCAATGTACAAGTACATCTCCGCTCAATGTACAAGTACATCTCCGCTCAATGTACAAGTACGTCTCCGCTCAATGTACAAGTACCTCTCCGCTCAATGTACAAGTACCTCTCCGCTCCATGTACAAGTACCTCTCCGCTCAATGTACAAGTACATCTCCGCTCCATGTACCAGTACCTCTCCGCTCAATGTACAAGTACCTCTCCGCTCAATGTACAAGTACATCTCCGCTCCATGTACAAGTACGTCTCCGCTCAATGTATAAGTACCTCTCCGCTCCATGTACAAGTACCTCTCCGCTCCATGTACAAGTACATCTCCGCTCCATGTACAAGTACATCTCCGCTCCATGTACAAGTACCTCTCCGCTCCATGTACAAGTACCTCTCCGCTCCATGTACAAGTACATCTCCGCTCCATGTACAAGTACCTCTCCGCTCAATGTACAAGTACATCTCCGCTCCATGTACAAGTACATCTCCACTCCATGTACAAGTACCTCTCCGCTCAATGTACAAGTACATCTCCGCTCCATGTACCAGTACCTCTCCGCTCAATGTACAAGTACATCTCCACTCCATGTACAAGTACCTCTCCGCTCAATGTACAAGTACATCTCCGCTCCATGTACCAGTACCTCTCCGCTCAATGTACAAGTACATCTCCACTCCATGTACAAGTACCTCTCCGCTCAATGTACAAGTACATCTCCGCTCCATGTACCAGTACCTCTCCGCTCAATGTACAAGTACATCTCCGCTCCATGTACAAGTACCTCTCCGCTCAATGTACAAGTACCTCTCCGCTCAATGTACAAGTACATCTCCGCTCCATGTACCAGTACCTCTCCGCTCAATGTACAAGTACATCTGCGCTCCATGTAGGGCTGGGTATCGTTCAAAATTTTTCGATATCGATACCGTTTCGATACTTGGATTTCGATACCGGTTCCTGAACGATACTTTTTTCGATACCAATTTTTAGAAAAATCCATTTTAACAAAAATAAAACTGCATTACACATTGAAATTATTTTACAAATCTTTAGTTTCCCCCCATCTTAAGTTTTACAGCAGAAAAAAATAAAACCTACTGTATTTAACATAACTTTAAGTTCTCTAAACGTATTGCCGTCCCTACAAAAAATATTGGAGTACTACAAAGGAAAGAAATGTAGCTAAAACAAATAAATCAGTGGAATAGTTTTCAGTGCAAAACAGAGAGTTGCAAATCAGGGTTTAATGCTCACTGATGCAACAGAACTCTATTCTTGTACAAACTGATGAGATGGCTCCACTTCATGCATGGAAGACTAGTTGAGCATTGACTAGCCTATCAATATAGCCTTATATGCCACAAAGTGAATCGCATTTATATTCAACAAACTATCATGACATCAGCGTTTGTTAACGAGTTGCTAAAAATACATGGGCGATAACTGCCCGCTTGCACATAACGCTAATTAATTAAACATTAACGCTAGCGTTGCAGATCAGTGTGCTCACTGCTGCAACAGAACGTCATTCTTGTCAAATCTGACGAGACAGCTCAACTTCACTGACTAGCCAATCAATATAAATGAATCGCATTTACATTCAACAAACTATCATGACATCAGCGTTTGTTAACGAGTTGCTAAAAATACACAATGCCCGCTTGCGCATAACGTTACGGCGGCAATTAATTAAACGATCTAATGCTACAACTCACAGCCAGATGCATGGATTTGTCAGACTGAGGGATCTGATAACCGCTAACTTGCGGTAAGCTGAGCTGACCCACCTCTCAATTATTTCTCTTGTCTGTGGAAACCAGTCCGTGTTGTTTCTGTTTCTTTTCCTGCTTTTCATCATCTTCGCCATATGGTAATCCAGGATAGGAGTAGCTTGAGTGGCTAACTTCTTGTATACTATCCGCACCGCACGCCTGGCTCACAGTCACAACAAACACACCGGCTAAAGTGGGCGTAACGTTTCCTGCATGCCTCTACATGACAGCCAATCACCAGCCGTATTAGAGCGCGGCGTGCAAGCATGTCGCATGCTTATAGGCTCAATGACGCTGTTTTGTTTTGGTATCGAAAATTGGTATCGATTGACAAGGGAGGCTTCGATACCCCTTAGTATCGATGTTTCCATTTCGGTGCCAAGTAAGTATCGAAACTCGATACCCAGCCCTAGCTCCATGTACAAGTACCTCTCCGCTCAATGTACAAGTACCTCTCCGCTCAATGTACAAGTACCTCTCCGCTCCATGTACAAGTACCTCTCCGCTCCATGTACAAGTACCTCTCCGCTCCATGTACAAGTACCTCTCCGCTCCATGTACAAGTACATCTCTGCTCCATGTACAAGTACCTCTCCGCTCAATGTACAAGTACATCTCCGCTCCATGTACAAGTACCTCTCCGCTCCATGTACAAGTACATCTCCGCTCCATGTACAAGTACCTCTCCGCTCCATGTACAAGTACCTCTCCGCTCAATGTACAAGTACATCTCCGCTCCATGTACAAGTACCTCTCCGCTCCATGTACAAGTACCTCTCCGCTCCATGTACAAGTACCTCTCCGCTCAATGTACAAGTACCTCTCCGCTCCATGTACAAGTACCTCTCCGCTCAATGTACAAGTACATCTCCGCTCCATGTACCAGTACCTCTCCGCTCAATGTACAAGTACCTCTCCGCTCAATGTACAAGTACATCTCCGCTCCATGTACAAGTACGTCTCCGCTCAATGTATAAGTACCTCTCCGCTCCATGTACAAGTACCTCTCCGCTCCATGTACAAGTACATCTCCGCTCCATGTACAAGTACATCTCCGCTCCATGTACAAGTACCTCTCCGCTCCATGTACAAGTACCTCTCCGCTCCATGTACAAGTACATCTCCGCTCCATGTACAAGTACCTCTCCGCTCAATGTACAAGTACATCTCCGCTCCATGTACAAGTACATCTCCACTCCATGTACAAGTACCTCTCCGCTCAATGTACAAGTACATCTCCGCTCCATGTACCAGTACCTCTCCGCTCAATGTACAAGTACATCTCCACTCCATGTACAAGTACCTCTCCGCTCAATGTACAAGTACATCTCTGCTCCATGTACCAGTACCTCTCCGCTCAATGTACAAGTACATCACCACTCCATGTACAAGTACCTCTCCGCTCAATGTACAAGTACATCTCCGCTCCATGTACCAGTACCTCTCCGCTCAATGTACAAGTACATCTCCGCTCCATGTACAAGTACCTCTCCGCTCAATGTACAAGTACCTCTCCGCTCAATGTACAAGTACATCTCCGCTCCATGTACCAGTACCTCTCCGCTCAATGTACAAGTACATCTGCGCTCCATGTAGGGCTGGGTATCGTTCAAAATTTTTCGATATCGATACCGTTTCGATACTTGGATTTCGATACCGGTTCCTGAACGATACTTTTTTCGATACCAATTTTTAGAAAAATCCATTTTAACAAAAATAAAACTGCATTACACATTGAAATTATTTTACAAATCTTTAGTTTCCCCCCATCTTAAGTTTTACAGCAGAAAAAAATAAAACCTACTGTATTTAACATAACTTTAAGTTCTCTAAACGTATTGCCGTCCCTACAAAAAATATTGGAGTACTACAAAGGAAAGAAATGTAGCTAAAACAAATAAATCAGTGGAATAGTTTTCAGTGCAAAACAGAGAGTTGCAAATCAGGGTTTAATGCTCACTGATGCAACAGAACTCTATTCTTGTACAAACTGATGAGATGGCTCCACTTCATGCATGGAAGACTAGTTGAGCATTGACTAGCCTATCAATATAGCCTTATATGCCACAAAGTGAATCGCATTTATATTCAACAAACTATCATGACATCAGCGTTTGTTAACGAGTTGCTAAAAATACATGGGCGATAACTGCCCGCTTGCACATAACGCTAATTAATTAAACATTAACGCTAGCGTTGCAGATCAGTGTGCTCACTGCTGCAACAGAACGTCATTCTTGTCAAATCTGACGAGACAGCTCAACTTCACTGACTAGCCAATCAATATAAATGAATCGCATTTACATTCAACAAACTATCATGACATCAGCGTTTGTTAACGAGTTGCTAAAAATACACAATGCCCGCTTGCGCATAACGTTACGGCGGCAATTAATTAAACGATCTAATGCTACAACTCACAGCCAGATGCATGGATTTGTCAGACTGAGGGATCTGATAACCGCTAACTTGCGGTAAGCTGAGCTGACCCACCTCTCAATTATTTCTCTTGTCTGTGGAAACCAGTCCGTGTTGTTTCTGTTTCTTTTCCTGCTTTTCATCATCTTCGCCATATGGTAATCCAGGATAGGAGTAGCTTGAGTGGCTAACTTCTTGTATACTATCCGCACCGCACGCCTGGCTCACAGTCACAACAAACACACCGGCTAAAGTGGGCGTAACGTTTCCTGCATGCCTCTACATGACAGCCAATCACCAGCCGTATTAGAGCGCGGCGTGCAAGCATGTCGCATGCTTATAGGCTCAATGACGCTGTTTTGTTTTGGTATCGAAAATTGGTATCGATTGACAAGGGAGGCTTCGATACCCCTTAGTATCGATGTTTCCATTTCGGTGCCAAGTAAGTATCGAAACTCGATACCCAGCCCTAGCTCCATGTACAAGTACCTCTCCGCTCAATGTACAAGTACCTCTCCGCTCAATGTACAAGTACCTCTCCGCTCCATGTACAAGTACCTCTCCGCTCCATGTACAAGTACCTCTCCGCTCCATGTACAAGTACCTCTCCGCTCCATGTACAAGTACATCTCTGCTCCATGTACAAGTACCTCTCCGCTCAATGTACAAGTACATCTCCGCTCCATGTACAAGTACCTCTCCGCTCCATGTACAAGTACATCTCCGCTCCATGTACAAGTACCTCTCCGCTCCATGTACAAGTACCTCTCCGCTCAATGTACAAGTACATCTCCGCTCCATGTACAAGTACCTCTCCGCTCCATGTACAAGTACCTCTCCGCTCCATGTACAAGTACCTCTCCGCTCAATGTACAAGTACCTCTCCGCTCCATGTACAAGTACCTCTCCGCTCAATGTACAAGTACATCTCCGCTCCATGTACCAGTACCTCTCCGCTCAATGTACAAGTACCTCTCCGCTCAATGTACAAGTACATCTCCGCTCCATGTACAAGTACGTCTCCGCTCAATGTATAAGTACCTCTCCGCTCCATGTACAAGTACCTCTCCGCTCCATGTACAAGTACATCTCCGCTCCATGTACAAGTACATCTCCGCTCCATGTACAAGTACCTCTCCGCTCCATGTACAAGTACCTCTCCGCTCCATGTACAAGTACATCTCCGCTCCATGTACAAGTACATCTCCGCTCCATGTACAAGTACATCTCCACTCCATGTACAAGTACCTCTCCGCTCAATGTACAAGTACATCTCCGCTCCATGTACCAGTACCTCTCCGCTCAATGTACAAGTACATCTCCACTCCATGTACAAGTACCTCTCCGCTCAATGTACAAGTACATCTCCGCTCCATGTACCAGTACCTCTCCGCTCAATGTACAAGTACATCTCCACTCCATGTACAAGTACCTCTCCGCTCAATGTACAAGTACATCTCCGCTCCATGTACCAGTACCTCTCCGCTCAATGTACAAGTACATCTCCGCTCCATGTACAAGTACCTCTCCGCTCAATGTACAAGTACCTCTCCGCTCAATGTACAAGTACATCTCCGCTCCATGTACAAGTACATCTCCACTCCATGTACAAGTACCTCTCCGCTCAATGTACAAGTACATCTCCGCTCCATGTACCAGTACCTCTCCGCTCAATGTACAAGTACATCTCCACTCCATGTACAAGTACCTCTCCGCTCAATGTACAAGTACATCTCTGCTCCATGTACCAGTACCTCTCCGCTCAATGTACAAGTACATCACCACTCCATGTACAAGTACCTCTCCGCTCAATGTACAAGTACATCTCCGCTCCATGTACCAGTACCTCTCCGCTCAATGTACAAGTACATCTCCGCTCCATGTACAAGTACCTCTCCGCTCAATGTACAAGTACCTCTCCGCTCAATGTACAAGTACATCTCCGCTCCATGTACCAGTACCTCTCCGCTCAATGTACAAGTACATCTGCGCTCCATGTAGGGCTGGGTATCGTTCAAAATTTTTCGATATCGATACCGTTTCGATACTTGGATTTCGATACCGGTTCCTGAACGATACTTTTTTCGATACCAATTTTTAGAAAAATCCATTTTAACAAAAATAAAACTGCATTACACATTGAAATTATTTTACAAATCTTTAGTTTCCCCCCATCTTAAGTTTTACAGCAGAAAAAAATAAAACCTACTGTATTTAACATAACTTTAAGTTCTCTAAACGTATTGCCGTCCCTACAAAAAATATTGGAGTACTACAAAGGAAAGAAATGTAGCTAAAACAAATAAATCAGTGGAATAGTTTTCAGTGCAAAACAGAGAGTTGCAAATCAGGGTTTAATGCTCACTGATGCAACAGAACTCTATTCTTGTACAAACTGATGAGATGGCTCCACTTCATGCATGGAAGACTAGTTGAGCATTGACTAGCCTATCAATATAGCCTTATATGCCACAAAGTGAATCGCATTTATATTCAACAAACTATCATGACATCAGCGTTTGTTAACGAGTTGCTAAAAATACATGGGCGATAACTGCCCGCTTGCACATAACGCTAATTAATTAAACATTAACGCTAGCGTTGCAGATCAGTGTGCTCACTGCTGCAACAGAACGTCATTCTTGTCAAATCTGACGAGACAGCTCAACTTCACTGACTAGCCAATCAATATAAATGAATCGCATTTACATTCAACAAACTATCATGACATCAGCGTTTGTTAACGAGTTGCTAAAAATACACAATGCCCGCTTGCGCATAACGTTACGGCGGCAATTAATTAAACGATCTAATGCTACAACTCACAGCCAGATGCATGGATTTGTCAGACTGAGGGATCTGATAACCGCTAACTTGCGGTAAGCTGAGCTGACCCACCTCTCAATTATTTCTCTTGTCTGTGGAAACCAGTCCGTGTTGTTTCTGTTTCTTTTCCTGCTTTTCATCATCTTCGCCATATGGTAATCCAGGATAGGAGTAGCTTGAGTGGCTAACTTCTTGTATACTATCCGCACCGCACGCCTGGCTCACAGTCACAACAAACACACCGGCTAAAGTGGGCGTAACGTTTCCTGCATGCCTCTACATGACAGCCAATCACCAGCCGTATTAGAGCGCGGCGTGCAAGCATGTCGCATGCTTATAGGCTCAATGACGCTGTTTTGTTTTGGTATCGAAAATTGGTATCGATTGACAAGGGAGGCTTCGATACCCCTTAGTATCGATGTTTCCATTTCGGTGCCAAGTAAGTATCGAAACTCGATACCCAGCCCTAGCTCCATGTACAAGTACCTCTCCGCTCAATGTACAAGTACCTCTCCGCTCAATGTACAAGTACCTCTCCGCTCCATGTACAAGTACCTCTCCGCTCCATGTACAAGTACCTCTCCGCTCCATGTACAAGTACCTCTCCGCTCCATGTACAAGTACATCTCTGCTCCATGTACAAGTACCTCTCCGCTCAATGTACAAGTACATCTCCGCTCCATGTACAAGTACCTCTCCGCTCCATGTACAAGTACATCTCCGCTCCATGTACAAGTACCTCTCCGCTCCATGTACAAGTACCTCTCCGCTCAATGTACAAGTACATCTCCGCTCCATGTACAAGTACCTCTCCGCTCCATGTACAAGTACCTCTCCGCTCCATGTACAAGTACCTCTCCGCTCAATGTACAAGTACCTCTCCGCTCCATGTACAAGTACCTCTCCGCTCAATGTACAAGTACATCTCCGCTCCATGTACCAGTACCTCTCCGCTCAATGTACAAGTACCTCTCCGCTCAATGTACAAGTACATCTCCGCTCCATGTACAAGTACGTCTCCGCTCAATGTATAAGTACCTCTCCGCTCCATGTACAAGTACCTCTCCGCTCCATGTACAAGTACATCTCCGCTCCATGTACAAGTACATCTCCGCTCCATGTACAAGTACCTCTCCGCTCCATGTACAAGTACCTCTCCGCTCCATGTACAAGTACATCTCCGCTCCATGTACAAGTACATCTCCGCTCCATGTACAAGTACATCTCCACTCCATGTACAAGTACCTCTCCGCTCAATGTACAAGTACATCTCCGCTCCATGTACCAGTACCTCTCCGCTCAATGTACAAGTACATCTCCACTCCATGTACAAGTACCTCTCCGCTCAATGTACAAGTACATCTCCGCTCCATGTACCAGTACCTCTCCGCTCAATGTACAAGTACATCTCCACTCCATGTACAAGTACCTCTCCGCTCAATGTACAAGTACATCTCCGCTCCATGTACCAGTACCTCTCCGCTCAATGTACAAGTACATCTCCGCTCCATGTACAAGTACCTCTCCGCTCAATGTACAAGTACCTCTCCGCTCAATGTACAAGTACATCTCCGCTCCATGTACCAGTACCTCTCCGCTCAATGTACAAGTACATCTGCGCTCCATGTAGGGCTGGGTATCGTTCAAAATTTTTCGATATCGATACCGTTTCGATACTTGGATTTCGATACCGGTTCCTGAACGATACTTTTTTCGATACCAATTTTTAGAAAAATCCATTTTAACAAAAATAAAACTGCATTACACATTGAAATTATTTTACAAATCTTTAGTTTCCCCCCATCTTAAGTTTTACAGCAGAAAAAAATAAAACCTACTGTATTTAACATAACTTTAAGTTCTCTAAACGTATTGCCGTCCCTACAAAAAATATTGGAGTACTACAAAGGAAAGAAATGTAGCTAAAACAAATAAATCAGTGGAATAGTTTTCAGTGCAAAACAGAGAGTTGCAAATCAGGGTTTAATGCTCACTGATGCAACAGAACTCTATTCTTGTACAAACTGATGAGATGGCTCCACTTCATGCATGGAAGACTAGTTGAGCATTGACTAGCCTATCAATATAGCCTTATATGCCACAAAGTGAATCGCATTTATATTCAACAAACTATCATGACATCAGCGTTTGTTAACGAGTTGCTAAAAATACATGGGCGATAACTGCCCGCTTGCACATAACGCTAATTAATTAAACATTAACGCTAGCGTTGCAGATCAGTGTGCTCACTGCTGCAACAGAACGTCATTCTTGTCAAATCTGACGAGACAGCTCAACTTCACTGACTAGCCAATCAATATAAATGAATCGCATTTACATTCAACAAACTATCATGACATCAGCGTTTGTTAACGAGTTGCTAAAAATACACAATGCCCGCTTGCGCATAACGTTACGGCGGCAATTAATTAAACGATCTAATGCTACAACTCACAGCCAGATGCATGGATTTGTCAGACTGAGGGATCTGATAACCGCTAACTTGCGGTAAGCTGAGCTGACCCACCTCTCAATTATTTCTCTTGTCTGTGGAAACCAGTCCGTGTTGTTTCTGTTTCTTTTCCTGCTTTTCATCATCTTCGCCATATGGTAATCCAGGATAGGAGTAGCTTGAGTGGCTAACTTCTTGTATACTATCCGCACCGCACGCCTGGCTCACAGTCACAACAAACACACCGGCTAAAGTGGGCGTAACATTTCCTGCATGCCTCTACATGACAGCCAATCACCAGCCGTATTAGAGCGCGGCGTGCAAGCATGTCGCATGCTTATAGGCTCAATGACGCTGTTTTGTTTTGGTATCGAAAATTGGTATCGATTGACAAGGGAGGCTTCGATACCCCTTAGTATCGATGTTTCCATTTCGGTGCCAAGTAAGTATCGAAACTCGATACCCAGCCCTAGCTCCATGTACAAGTACCTCTCCGCTCAATGTACAAGTACCTCTCCGCTCAATGTACAAGTACCTCTCCGCTCCATGTACAAGTACCTCTCCGCTCCATGTACAAGTACCTCTCCGCTCCATGTACAAGTACCTCTCCGCTCCATGTACAAGTACATCTCTGCTCCATGTACAAGTACCTCTCCGCTCAATGTACAAGTACATCTCCGCTCCATGTACAAGTACCTCTCCGCTCCATGTACAAGTACATCTCCGCTCCATGTACAAGTACCTCTCCGCTCCATGTACAAGTACCTCTCCGCTCAATGTACAAGTACATCTCCGCTCCATGTACAAGTACCTCTCCGCTCCATGTACAAGTACCTCTCCGCTCCATGTACAAGTACCTCTCCGCTCAATGTACAAGTACCTCTCCGCTCCATGTACAAGTACCTCTCCGCTCAATGTACAAGTACATCTCCGCTCCATGTACCAGTACCTCTCCGCTCAATGTACAAGTACCTCTCCGCTCAATGTACAAGTACATCTCCGCTCCATGTACAAGTACGTCTCCGCTCAATGTACAAGTACCTCTCCGCTCCATGTACAAGTACATCTCCGCTCCATGTACAAGTACATCTCCGCTCCATGTACAAGTACCTCTCCGCTCCATGTACAAGTACCTCTCCGCTCCATGTACAAGTACATCTCCGCTCCATGTACAAGTACCTCTCCGCTCAATGTACAAGTACATCTCCGCTCCATGTACAAGTACATCTCCACTCCATGTACAAGTACCTCTCCGCTCAATGTACAAGTACATCTCCGCTCCATGTACCAGTACCTCTCCGCTCAATGTACAAGTACATCTCCACTCCATGTACAAGTACCTCTCCGCTCAATGTACAAGTACATCTCCGCTCCATGTACCAGTACCTCTCCGCTCAATGTACAAGTACATCTCCACTCCATGTACAAGTACCTCTCCGCTCAATGTACAAGTACATCTCCGCTCCATGTACCAGTACCTCTCCGCTCAATGTACAAGTACATCTCCACTCCATGTACAAGTACCTCTCCGCTCAATGTACAAGTACATCTCCGCTCCATGTACCAGTACCTCTCCGCTCAATGTACAAGTACATCTCCGCTCCATGTACAAGTACCTCTCCGCTCAATGTACAAGTACCTCTCCGCTCAATGTACAAGTACATCTCCGCTCCATGTACCAGTACCTCTCCGCTCAATGTACAAGTACATCTGCGCTCCATGTAGGGCTGGGTATCGTTCAAAATTTTTCGATATCGATACCGTTTCGATACTTGGATTTCGATACCGGTTCCTGAACGATACTTTTTTCGATACCAATTTTTAGAAAAATCCATTTTAACAAAAATAAAACTGCATTACACATTGAAATTATTTTACAAATCTTTAGTTTCCCCCCATCTTAAGTTTTACAGCAGAAAAAAATAAAACCTACTGTATTTAACATAACTTTAAGTTCTCTAAACGTATTGCCGTCCCTACAAAAAATATTGGAGTACTACAAAGGAAAGAAATGTAGCTAAAACAAATAAATCAGTGGAATAGTTTTCAGTGCAAAACAGAGAGTTGCAAATCAGGGTTTAATGCTCACTGATGCAACAGAACTCTATTCTTGTACAAACTGATGAGATGGCTCCACTTCATGCATGGAAGACTAGTTGAGCATTGACTAGCCTATCAATATAGCCTTATATGCCACAAAGTGAATCGCATTTATATTCAACAAACTATCATGACATCAGCGTTTGTTAACGAGTTGCTAAAAATACATGGGCGATAACTGCCCGCTTGCACATAACGCTAATTAATTAAACATTAACGCTAGCGTTGCAGATCAGTGTGCTCACTGCTGCAACAGAACGTCATTCTTGTCAAATCTGACGAGACAGCTCAACTTCACTGACTAGCCAATCAATATAAATGAATCGCATTTACATTCAACAAACTATCATGACATCAGCGTTTGTTAACGAGTTGCTAAAAATACACAATGCCCGCTTGCGCATAACGTTACGGCGGCAATTAATTAAACGATCTAATGCTACAACTCACAGCCAGATGCATGGATTTGTCAGACTGAGGGATCTGATAACCGCTAACTTGCGGTAAGCTGAGCTGACCCACCTCTCAATTATTTCTCTTGTCTGTGGAAACCAGTCCGTGTTGTTTCTGTTTCTTTTCCTGCTTTTCATCATCTTCGCCATATGGTAATCCAGGATAGGAGTAGCTTGAGTGGCTAACTTCTTGTATACTATCCGCACCGCACGCCTGGCTCACAGTCACAACAAACACACCGGCTAAAGTGGGCGTAACATTTCCTGCATGCCTCTACATGACAGCCAATCACCAGCCGTATTAGAGCGCGGCGTGCAAGCATGTCGCATGCTTATAGGCTCAATGACGCTGTTTTGTTTTGGTATCGAAAATTGGTATCGATTGACAAGGGAGGCTTCGATACCCCTTAGTATCGATGTTTCCATTTCGGTGCCAAGTAAGTATCGAAACTCGATACCCAGCCCTAGCTCCATGTACAAGTACCTCTCCGCTCAATGTACAAGTACCTCTCCGCTCAATGTACAAGTACCTCTCCGCTCCATGTACAAGTACCTCTCCGCTCCATGTACAAGTACCTCTCCGCTCCATGTACAAGTACCTCTCCGCTCCATGTACAAGTACATCTCTGCTCCATGTACAAGTACCTCTCCGCTCAATGTACAAGTACATCTCCGCTCCATGTACAAGTACCTCTCCGCTCCATGTACAAGTACATCTCCGCTCCATGTACAAGTACCTCTCCGCTCCATGTACAAGTACCTCTCCGCTCAATGTACAAGTACATCTCCGCTCCATGTACAAGTACCTCTCCGCTCCATGTACAAGTACCTCTCCGCTCCATGTACAAGTACCTCTCCGCTCAATGTACAAGTACCTCTCCGCTCCATGTACAAGTACCTCTCCGCTCAATGTACAAGTACATCTCCGCTCCATGTACCAGTACCTCTCCGCTCAATGTACAAGTACCTCTCCGCTCAATGTACAAGTACATCTCCGCTCCATGTACAAGTACGTCTCCGCTCAATGTACAAGTACCTCTCCGCTCCATGTACAAGTACATCTCCGCTCCATGTACAAGTACATCTCCGCTCCATGTACAAGTACCTCTCCGCTCCATGTACAAGTACCTCTCCGCTCCATGTACAAGTACATCTCCGCTCCATGTACAAGTACCTCTCCGCTCAATGTACAAGTACATCTCCGCTCCATGTACAAGTACATCTCCACTCCATGTACAAGTACCTCTCCGCTCAATGTACAAGTACATCTCCGCTCCATGTACCAGTACCTCTCCGCTCAATGTACAAGTACATCTCCACTCCATGTACAAGTACCTCTCCGCTCAATGTACAAGTACATCTCCGCTCCATGTACCAGTACCTCTCCGCTCAATGTACAAGTACATCTCCACTCCATGTACAAGTACCTCTCCGCTCAATGTACAAGTACATCTCCGCTCCATGTACCAGTACCTCTCCGCTCAATGTACAAGTACATCTCCGCTCCATGTACAAGTACCTCTCCGCTCAATGTACAAGTACCTCTCCGCTCAATGTACAAGTACATCTCCGCTCCATGTACCAGTACCTCTCCGCTCAATGTACAAGTACATCTGCGCTCCATGTAGGGCTGGGTATCGTTCAAAATTTTTCGATATCGATACCGTTTCGATACTTGGATTTCGATACCGGTTCCTGAACGATACTTTTTTCGATACCAATTTTTAGAAAAATCCATTTTAACAAAAATAAAACTGCATTACACATTGAAATTATTTTACAAATCTTTAGTTTCCCCCCATCTTAAGTTTTACAGCAGAAAAAAATAAAACCTACTGTATTTAACATAACTTTAAGTTCTCTAAACGTATTGCCGTCCCTACAAAAAATATTGGAGTACTACAAAGGAAAGAAATGTAGCTAAAACAAATAAATCAGTGGAATAGTTTTCAGTGCAAAACAGAGAGTTGCAAATCAGGGTTTAATGCTCACTGATGCAACAGAACTCTATTCTTGTACAAACTGATGAGATGGCTCCACTTCATGCATGGAAGACTAGTTGAGCATTGACTAGCCTATCAATATAGCCTTATATGCCACAAAGTGAATCGCATTTATATTCAACAAACTATCATGACATCAGCGTTTGTTAACGAGTTGCTAAAAATACATGGGCGATAACTGCCCGCTTGCACATAACGCTAATTAATTAAACATTAACGCTAGCGTTGCAGATCAGTGTGCTCACTGCTGCAACAGAACGTCATTCTTGTCAAATCTGACGAGACAGCTCAACTTCACTGACTAGCCAATCAATATAAATGAATCGCATTTACATTCAACAAACTATCATGACATCAGCGTTTGTTAACGAGTTGCTAAAAATACACAATGCCCGCTTGCGCATAACGTTACGGCGGCAATTAATTAAACGATCTAATGCTACAACTCACAGCCAGATGCATGGATTTGTCAGACTGAGGGATCTGATAACCGCTAACTTGCGGTAAGCTGAGCTGACCCACCTCTCAATTATTTCTCTTGTCTGTGGAAACCAGTCCGTGTTGTTTCTGTTTCTTTTCCTGCTTTTCATCATCTTCGCCATATGGTAATCCAGGATAGGAGTAGCTTGAGTGGCTAACTTCTTGTATACTATCCGCACCGCACGCCTGGCTCACAGTCACAACAAACACACCGGCTAAAGTGGGCGTAACGTTTCCTGCATGCCTCTACATGACAGCCAATCACCAGCCGTATTAGAGCGCGGCGTGCAAGCATGTCGCATGCTTATAGGCTCAATGACGCTGTTTTGTTTTGGTATCGAAAATTGGTATCGATTGACAAGGGAGGCTTCGATACCCCTTAGTATCGATGTTTCCATTTCGGTGCCAAGTAAGTATCGAAACTCGATACCCAGCCCTAGCTCCATGTACAAGTACCTCTCCGCTCAATGTACAAGTACCTCTCCGCTCAATGTACAAGTACCTCTCCGCTCCATGTACAAGTACCTCTCCGCTCCATGTACAAGTACCTCTCCGCTCCATGTACAAGTACCTCTCCGCTCCATGTACAAGTACATCTCTGCTCCATGTACAAGTACCTCTCCGCTCAATGTACAAGTACATCTCCGCTCCATGTACAAGTACCTCTCCGCTCCATGTACAAGTACATCTCCGCTCCATGTACAAGTACCTCTCCGCTCCATGTACAAGTACCTCTCCGCTCAATGTACAAGTACATCTCCGCTCCATGTACAAGTACCTCTCCGCTCCATGTACAAGTACCTCTCCGCTCCATGTACAAGTACCTCTCCGCTCAATGTACAAGTACCTCTCCGCTCCATGTACAAGTACCTCTCCGCTCAATGTACAAGTACATCTCCGCTCCATGTACCAGTACCTCTCCGCTCAATGTACAAGTACCTCTCCGCTCAATGTACAAGTACATCTCCGCTCCATGTACAAGTACGTCTCCGCTCAATGTATAAGTACCTCTCCGCTCCATGTACAAGTACCTCTCCGCTCCATGTACAAGTACATCTCCGCTCCATGTACAAGTACATCTCCGCTCCATGTACAAGTACCTCTCCGCTCCATGTACAAGTACCTCTCCGCTCCATGTACAAGTACATCTCCGCTCCATGTACAAGTACCTCTCCGCTCAATGTACAAGTACATCTCCGCTCCATGTACAAGTACATCTCCACTCCATGTACAAGTACCTCTCCGCTCAATGTACAAGTACATCTCCGCTCCATGTACCAGTACCTCTCCGCTCAATGTACAAGTACATCTCCACTCCATGTACAAGTACCTCTCCGCTCAATGTACAAGTACATCTCCGCTCCATGTACCAGTACCTCTCCGCTCAATGTACAAGTACATCTCCACTCCATGTACAAGTACCTCTCCGCCTAATGTACAAGTACATCTCCGCTCCATGTACCAGTACCTCTCCGCTCAATGTACAAGTACATCTCCGCTCCATGTACAAGTACCTCTCCGCTCAATGTACAAGTACCTCTCCGCTCAATGTACAAGTACATCTCCGCTCCATGTACCAGTACCTCTCCGCTCAATGTACAAGTACATCTGCGCTCCATGTAGGGCTGGGTATCGTTCAAAATTTTTCGATATCGATACCGTTTCGATACTTGGATTTCGATACCGGTTCCTGAACGATACTTTTTTCGATACCAATTTTTAGAAAAATCCATTTTAACAAAAATAAAACTGCATTACACATTGAAATTATTTTACAAATCTTTAGTTTCCCCCCATCTTAAGTTTTACAGCAGAAAAAAATAAAACCTACTGTATTTAACATAACTTTAAGTTCTCTAAACGTATTGCCGTCCCTACAAAAAATATTGGAGTACTACAAAGGAAAGAAATGTAGCTAAAACAAATAAATCAGTGGAATAGTTTTCAGTGCAAAACAGAGAGTTGCAAATCAGGGTTTAATGCTCACTGATGCAACAGAACTCTATTCTTGTACAAACTGATGAGATGGCTCCACTTCATGCATGGAAGACTAGTTGAGCATTGACTAGCCTATCAATATAGCCTTATATGCCACAAAGTGAATCGCATTCATATTCAACAAACTATCATGACATCAGCGTTTGTTAACGAGTTGCTAAAAATACATGGGCGATAACTGCCCGCTTGCACATAACGCTAATTAATTAAACATTAACGCTAGCGTTGCAGATCAGTGTGCTCACTGCTGCAACAGAACGTCATTCTTGTCAAATCTGACGAGACAGCTCAACTTCACTGACTAGCCAATCAATATAAATGAATCGCATTTACATTCAACAAACTATCATGACATCAGCGTTTGTTAACGAGTTGCTAAAAATACACAATGCCCGCTTGCGCATAACGTTACGGCGGCAATTAATTAAACGATCTAATGCTACAACTCACAGCCAGATGCATGGATTTGTCAGACTGAGGGATCTGATAACCGCTAACTTGCGGTAAGCTGAGCTGACCCACCTCTCAATTATTTCTCTTGTCTGTGGAAACCAGTCCGTGTTGTTTCTGTTTCTTTTCCTGCTTTTCATCATCTTCGCCATATGGTAATCCAGGATAGGAGTAGCTTGAGTGGCTAACTTCTTGTATACTATCCGCACCGCACGCCTGGCTCACAGTCACAACAAACACACCGGCTAAAGTGGGCGTAACGTTTCCTGCATGCCTCTACATGACAGCCAATCACCAGCCGTATTAGAGCGCGGCGTGCAAGCATGTCGCATGCTTATAGGCTCAATGACGCTGTTTTGTTTTGGTATCGAAAATTGGTATCGATTGACAAGGGAGGCTTCGATACCCCTTAGTATCGATGTTTCCATTTCGGTGCCAAGTAAGTATCGAAACTCGATACCCAGCCCTAGCTCCATGTACAAGTACCTCTCCGCTCAATGTACAAGTACCTCTCCGCTCAATGTACAAGTACCTCTCCGCTCCATGTACAAGTACCTCTCCGCTCCATGTACAAGTACCTCTCCGCTCCATGTACAAGTACCTCTCCGCTCCATGTACAAGTACATCTCTGCTCCATGTACAAGTACCTCTCCGCTCAATGTACAAGTACATCTCCGCTCCATGTACAAGTACCTCTCCGCTCCATGTACAAGTACATCTCCGCTCCATGTACAAGTACCTCTCCGCTCCATGTACAAGTACCTCTCCGCTCAATGTACAAGTACATCTCCGCTCCATGTACAAGTACCTCTCCGCTCAATGTACAAGTACCTCTCCGCTCCATGTACAAGTACCTCTCCGCTCCATGTACAAGTACCTCTCCGCTCCATGTACAAGTACCTCTCCGCTCAATGTCAAGTATCGACAGTACCTCTCCGCTCCATGTACAAGTACCTCTCCGCTGAATGTACAAGTGTCGACAGTACCTCTCCGCTCAATGTACAAGTACCTCTCCGCTCCATGTACAAGTACCTCTCCGCTCTCATGTACAAGTACCTCTCCGCTCCATGTACAAGTACCTCTCCGCTCAATGTACAAGTACCTCTGCGCTCCATGTACAAGTACCTCTCCGCTCAATGTACAAGTACCTCTCCGCTCAATGTACAAGTGTCGACAGTACCTCTCCGCTCCATGTACAAGTACCTCTCCGCTCAATGTACAAGTGTCGACAGTACCTCTACGCTCAATGTACAAGTGTCGACAGTACCTCTCCGCTCTCATGTACAAGTACCTCTCCGATCCATGTACAAGTACATCTCCGCTCCATGTACAAGTACATCTCCGCTCAATGTACAAGTACCTCTCCGCTCCATGTACAAGTACCTCTCCGCTCCATGTACAAGTACCTCTCCGCTCCATGTACAAGTACCTCTCCGCTCCATGTACAAGTACCTCTCCGCTCAATGTACAAGTACCTCTCCGCTCCATGTACAAGTACCTCTCCGCTCCATGTACAAGTACCTCTCCGCTCCATGTACAAGTACCTCTCCGCTCAATGTACAAGTACCTCTCCGCTCCATGTACAAGTACCTCTCCGCTCCATGTACAAGTACCTCTCCGCTCCATGTACAAGTACCTCTCCGCTCAATGTACAAGTACCTCTCCGCTCCCTGTACAAGTACATCTCCGCTCCATGTACAAGTACCTCTCCGCTCCATGTACAAGTACCTCTCCGCTCAATGTACAAGTGTCGACAGTACCTCTCCGCTCCATGTACAAGTACCTCTCCGCTCCATGTACAAGTACCTCTCCGCTCAATGTACAAGTGTCGACAGTACCTCTCCGCTCCATCTACAAGTACCTCTCCGCTCAATGTACAAGTACCTCTCCGCTGAATGTACAAGTACCTCTCCGCTCCATGTACAAGTACCTCTCCGCTCCATGTACAAATACCTCTCCGCTCCATGTACAAGTACCTCTCCGCTCCATGTACAAGCACCTCTCCGCTACATGTACAAGTACCTCTCCGCTCCATGTACAAGTACCTCTCCGCTCCATGTACAAGTACCTCTCCGCTCAATGTACAAGTACCTCTCCGCTCCATGTACAAATACCTCTCCGCTCCATGTACAAATACCTCTCCGCTCCATGTACAAGTACCTCTCCGCTCCATGTACCAGTACCTCTCCGCTCAATGTACAAGTACATCTCCGCTCAATGTACAAGTACATCTCCGCTCAATGTACAAGTACGTCTCCGCTCAATGTACAAGTACCTCTCCGCTCAATGTACAAGTACCTCTCCGCTCCATGTACAAGTACCTCTCCGCTCAATGTACAAGTACATCTCCGCTCCATGTACCAGTACCTCTCCGCTCAATGTACAAGTACCTCTCCGCTCAATGTACAAGTACATCTCCGCTCCATGTACAAGTACGTCTCCGCTCAATGTATAAGTACCTCTCCGCTCCATGTACAAGTACCTCTCCGCTCCATGTACAAGTACATCTCCGCTCCATGTACAAGTACATCTCCGCTCCATGTACAAGTACCTCTCCGCTCCATGTACAAGTACCTCTCCGCTCCATGTACAAGTACATCTCCGCTCCATGTACAAGTACCTCTCCGCTCAATGTACAAGTACATCTCCGCTCCATGTACAAGTACATCTCCACTCCATGTACAAGTACCTCTCCGCTCAATGTACAAGTACATCTCCGCTCCATGTACCAGTACCTCTCCGCTCAATGTACAAGTACATCTCCACTCCATGTACAAGTACCTCTCCGCTCAATGTACAAGTACATCTCCGCTCCATGTACCAGTACCTCTCCGCTCAATGTACAAGTACATCTCCACTCCATGTACAAGTACCTCTCCGCTCAATGTACAAGTACATCTCCGCTCCATGTACAAGTACGTCTCCGCTCAATGTATAAGTACCTCTCCGCTCCATGTACAAGTACCTCTCCGCTCCATGTACAAGTACATCTCCGCTCCATGTACAAGTACATCTCCGCTCCATGTACAAGTACCTCTCCGCTCCATGTACAAGTACCTCTCCGCTCCATGTACAAGTACATCTCCGCTCCATGTACAAGTACCTCTCCGCTCAATGTACAAGTACATCTCCGCTCCATGTACAAGTACATCTCCACTCCATGTACAAGTACCTCTCCGCTCAATGTACAAGTACATCTCCGCTCCATGTACCAGTACCTCTCCGCTCAATGTACAAGTACATCTCCACTCCATGTACAAGTACCTCTCCGCTCAATGTACAAGTACATCTCCGCTCCATGTACCAGTACCTCTCCGCTCAATGTACAAGTACATCTCCACTCCATGTACAAGTACCTCTCCGCTCAATGTACAAGTACATCTCCGCTCCATGTACCAGTACCTCTCCGCTCAATGTACAAGTACATCTCCGCTCCAT
Source organism: Poromitra crassiceps (assembly GCF_964638095.1). NCBI lineage: Eukaryota > Metazoa > Chordata > Actinopteri > Beryciformes > Melamphaidae > Poromitra > Poromitra crassiceps. The sequence continues at coordinate 151,660 of NW_028152080.1, forward strand.
GTACAAGTACCTCTCCGCTCAATGTACAAGTACCTCTCCGCTCAATGTACAAGTACATCTCCGCTCCATGTACCAGTACCTCTCCGCTCAATGTACAAGTACCTCTCCGCTCCATGTACAAGTACCTCTCCGCTCAATGTACAAGTACATCTCCGCTCCATGTACCAGTACCTCTCCGCTCAATGTACAAGTACCTCTCCGCTCAATGTACAAGTACATCTCCGCTCCATGTACAAGTACGTCTCCGCTCAATGTATAAGTACCTCTCCGCTCCATGTACAAGTACCTCTCCGCTCCATGTACAAGTACATCTCCGCTCCATGTACAAGTACATCTCCGCTCCATGTACAAGTACCTCTCCGCTCCATGTACAAGTACCTCTCCGCTCCATGTACAAGTACATCTCCGCTCCATGTACAAGTACCTCTCCGCTCAATGTACAAGTACATCTCCGCTCCATGTACAAGTACATCTCCACTCCATGTACAAGTACCTCTCCGCTCAATGTACAAGTACATCTCCGCTCCATGTACCAGTACCTCTCCGCTCAATGTACAAGTACATCTCCACTCCATGTACAAGTACCTCTCCGCTCAATGTACAAGTACATCTCCGCTCCATGTACCAGTACCTCTCCGCTCAATGTACAAGTACATCTCCACTCCATGTACAAGTACCTCTCCGCTCAATGTACAAGTACATCTCCGCTCCATGTACAAGTACGTCTCCGCTCAATGTATAAGTACCTCTCCGCTCCATGTACAAGTACCTCTCCGCTCCATGTACAAGTACATCTCCGCTCCATGTACAAGTACATCTCCGCTCCATGTACAAGTACCTCTCCGCTCCATGTACAAGTACCTCTCCGCTCCATGTACAAGTACATCTCCGCTCCATGTACAAGTACCTCTCCGCTCAATGTACAAGTACATCTCCGCTCCATGTACAAGTACATCTCCACTCCATGTACAAGTACCTCTCCGCTCAATGTACAAGTACATCTCCGCTCCATGTACCAGTACCTCTCCGCTCAATGTACAAGTACATCTCCACTCCATGTACAAGTACCTCTCCGCTCAATGTACAAGTACATCTCCGCTCCATGTACCAGTACCTCTCCGCTCAATGTACAAGTACATCTCCACTCCATGTACAAGTACCTCTCCGCTCAATGTACAAGTACATCTCCGCTCCATGTACCAGTACCTCTCCGCTCAATGTACAAGTACATCTCCGCTCCATGTACAAGTACCTCTCCGCTCAATGTACAAGTACCTCTCCGCTCAATGTACAAGTACATCTCCGCTCCATGTACCAGTACCTCTCCGCTCAATGTACAAGTACATCTGCGCTCCATGTAGGGCTGGGTATCGTTCAAAATTTTTCGATATCGATACCGTTTCGATACTTGAATTTCGATACCGGTTCCTGAACGATACTTTTTTCGATACCAATTTTTAGAAAAATCCATTTTAACAAAAATAAAACTGCATTACACATTGAAATTATTTTACAAATCTTTAGTTTCCCCCCATCTTAAGTTTTACAGCAGAAAAAAATAAAACCTACTGTATTTAACATAACTTTAAGTTCTCTAAACGTATTGCCGTCCCTACAAAAAATATTGGAGTACTACAAAGGAAAGAAATGTAGCTAAAACAAATAAATCAGTGGAATAGTTTTCAGTGCAAAACAGAGAGTTGCAAATCAGGGTTTAATGCTCACTGATGCAACAGAACTCTATTCTTGTACAAACTGATGAGATGGCTCCACTTCATGCATGGAAGACTAGTTGAGCATTGACTATCCTATCAATATAGCCTTATATGCCACAAAGTGAATCGCATTTATATTCAACAAACTATCATGACATCAGCGTTTGTTAACGAGTTGCTAAAAATACATGGGCGATAACTGCCCGCTTGCACATAACGCTAATTAATTAAACATTAACGCTAGCGTTGCAGATCAGTGTGCTCACTGCTGCAACAGAACGTCATTCTTGTCAAATCTGACGAGACAGCTCAACTTCACTGACTAGCCAATCAATATAAATGAATCGCATTTACATTCAACAAACTATCATGACATCAGCGTTTGTTAACGAGTTGCTAAAAATACACAATGCCCGCTTGCGCATAACGTTACGGCGGCAATTAATTAAACGATCTAATGCTACAACTCACAGCCAGATGCATGGATTTGTCAGACTGAGGGATCTGATAACCGCTAACTTGCGGTAAGCTGAGCTGACCCACCTCTCAATTATTTCTCTTGTCTGTGGAAACCAGTCCGTGTTGTTTCTGTTTCTTTTCCTGCTTTTCATCATCTTCGCCATATGGTAATCCAGGATAGGAGTAGCTTGAGTGGCTAACTTCTTGTATACTATCCGCACCGCACGCCTGGCTCACAGTCACAACAAACACACCGGCTAAAGTGGGCGTAACGTTTCCTGCATGCCTCTACATGACAGCCAATCACCAGCCGTATTAGAGCGCGGCGTGCAAGCATGTCGCATGCTTATAGGCTCAATGACGCTGTTTTGTTTTGGTATCGAAAATTGGTATCGATTGACAAGGGAGGCTTCGATACCCCTTAGTATCGATGTTTCCATTTCGGTGCCAAGTAAGTATCGAAACTCGATACCCAGCCCTAGCTCCATGTACAAGTACCTCTCCGCTCAATGTACAAGTACCTCTCCGCTCAATGTACAAGTACCTCTCCGCTCCATGTACAAGTACCTCTCCGCTCCATGTACAAGTACCTCTCCGCTCCATGTACAAGTACCTCTCCGCTCCATGTACAAGTACATCTCTGCTCCATGTACAAGTACCTCTCCGCTCAATGTACAAGTACATCTCCGCTCCATGTACAAGTACCTCTCCGCTCCATGTACAAGTACATCTCCGCTCCATGTACAAGTACCTCTCCGCTCCATGTACAAGTACCTCTCCGCTCAATGTACAAGTACATCTCCGCTCCATGTACAAGTACCTCTCCGCTCCATGTACAAGTACCTCTCCGCTCCATGTACAAGTACCTCTCCGCTCAATGTACAAGTACCTCTCCGCTCCATGTACAAGTACCTCTCCGCTCAATGTACAAGTACATCTCCGCTCCATGTACCAGTACCTCTCCGCTCAATGTACAAGTACCTCTCCGCTCAATGTACAAGTACATCTCCGCTCCATGTACAAGTACGTCTCCGCTCAATGTATAAGTACCTCTCCGCTCCATGTACAAGTACCTCTCCGCTCCATGTACAAGTACATCTCCGCTCCATGTACAAGTACATCTCCGCTCCATGTACAAGTACCTCTCCGCTCCATGTACAAGTACCTCTCCGCTCCATGTACAAGTACCTCTCCGCTCAATGTACAAGTACCTCTCCGCTCCCTGTACAAGTACATCTCCGCTCCATGTACAAGTACCTCTCCGCTCCATGTACAAGTACCTCTCCGCTCAATGTACAAGTGTCGACAGTACCTCTCCGCTCCATGTACAAGTACCTCTCCGCTCCATGTACAAGTACCTCTCCGCTCAATGTACAAGTGTCGACAGTACCTCTCCGCTCCATCTACAAGTACCTCTCCGCTCAATGTACAAGTACCTCTCCGCTGAATGTACAAGTACCTCTCCGCTCCATGTACAAGTACCTCTCCGCTCCATGTACAAATACCTCTCCGCTCCATGTACAAGTACCTCTCCGCTCCATGTACAAGCACCTCTCCGCTACATGTACAAGTACCTCTCCGCTCCATGTACAAGTACCTCTCCGCTCCATGTACAAGTACCTCTCCGCTCAATGTACAAGTACCTCTCCGCTCCATGTACAAATACCTCTCCGCTCCATGTACAAATACCTCTCCGCTCCATGTACAAGTACCTCTCCGCTCCATGTACCAGTACCTCTCCGCTCAATGTACAAGTACATCTCCGCTCAATGTACAAGTACATCTCCGCTCAATGTACAAGTACGTCTCCGCTCAATGTACAAGTACCTCTCCGCTCAATGTACAAGTACCTCTCCGCTCCATGTACAAGTACCTCTCCGCTCAATGTACAAGTACATCTCCGCTCCATGTACCAGTACCTCTCCGCTCAATGTACAAGTACCTCTCCGCTCAATGTACAAGTACATCTCCGCTCCATGTACAAGTACGTCTCCGCTCAATGTATAAGTACCTCTCCGCTCCATGTACAAGTACCTCTCCGCTCCATGTACAAGTACATCTCCGCTCCATGTACAAGTACATCTCCGCTCCATGTACAAGTACCTCTCCGCTCCATGTACAAGTACCTCTCCGCTCCATGTACAAGTACATCTCCGCTCCATGTACAAGTACCTCTCCGCTCAATGTACAAGTACATCTCCGCTCCATGTACAAGTACATCTCCACTCCATGTACAAGTACCTCTCCGCTCAATGTACAAGTACATCTCCGCTCCATGTACCAGTACCTCTCCGCTCAATGTACAAGTACATCTCCACTCCATGTACAAGTACCTCTCCGCTCAATGTACAAGTACATCTCCGCTCCATGTACCAGTACCTCTCCGCTCAATGTACAAGTACATCTCCACTCCATGTACAAGTACCTCTCCGCTCAATGTACAAGTACATCTCCGCTCCATGTACAAGTACGTCTCCGCTCAATGTATAAGTACCTCTCCGCTCCATGTACAAGTACCTCTCCGCTCCATGTACAAGTACATCTCCGCTCCATGTACAAGTACATCTCCGCTCCATGTACAAGTACCTCTCCGCTCCATGTACAAGTACCTCTCCGCTCCATGTACAAGTACATCTCCGCTCCATGTACAAGTACCTCTCCGCTCAATGTACAAGTACATCTCCGCTCCATGTACAAGTACATCTCCACTCCATGTACAAGTACCTCTCCGCTCAATGTACAAGTACATCTCCGCTCCATGTACCAGTACCTCTCCGCTCAATGTACAAGTACATCTCCACTCCATGTACAAGTACCTCTCCGCTCAATGTACAAGTACATCTCCGCTCCATGTACCAGTACCTCTCCGCTCAATGTACAAGTACATCTCCACTCCATGTACAAGTACCTCTCCGCTCAATGTACAAGTACATCTCCGCTCCATGTACCAGTACCTCTCCGCTCAATGTACAAGTACATCTCCGCTCCATGTACAAGTACCTCTCCGCTCAATGTACAAGTACCTCTCCGCTCAATGTACAAGTACATCTCCGCTCCATGTACCAGTACCTCTCCGCTCAATGTACAAGTACCTCTCCGCTCCATGTACAAGTACCTCTCCGCTCAATGTACAAGTACATCTCCGCTCCATGTACCAGTACCTCTCCGCTCAATGTACAAGTACCTCTCCGCTCAATGTACAAGTACATCTCCGCTCCATGTACAAGTACGTCTCCGCTCAATGTATAAGTACCTCTCCGCTCCATGTACAAGTACCTCTCCGCTCCATGTACAAGTACATCTCCGCTCCATGTACAAGTACATCTCCGCTCCATGTACAAGTACCTCTCCGCTCCATGTACAAGTACCTCTCCGCTCCATGTACAAGTACATCTCCGCTCCATGTACAAGTACCTCTCCGCTCAATGTACAAGTACATCTCCGCTCCATGTACAAGTACATCTCCACTCCATGTACAAGTACCTCTCCGCTCAATGTACAAGTACATCTCCGCTCCATGTACCAGTACCTCTCCGCTCAATGTACAAGTACATCTCCACTCCATGTACAAGTACCTCTCCGCTCAATGTACAAGTACATCTCCGCTCCATGTACCAGTACCTCTCCGCTCAATGTACAAGTACATCTCCACTCCATGTACAAGTACCTCTCCGCTCAATGTACAAGTACATCTCCGCTCCATGTACAAGTACGTCTCCGCTCAATGTATAAGTACCTCTCCGCTCCATGTACAAGTACCTCTCCGCTCCATGTACAAGTACATCTCCGCTCCATGTACAAGTACATCTCCGCTCCATGTACAAGTACCTCTCCGCTCCATGTACAAGTACCTCTCCGCTCCATGTACAAGTACATCTCCGCTCCATGTACAAGTACCTCTCCGCTCAATGTACAAGTACATCTCCGCTCCATGTACAAGTACATCTCCACTCCATGTACAAGTACCTCTCCGCTCAATGTACAAGTACATCTCCGCTCCATGTACCAGTACCTCTCCGCTCAATGTACAAGTACATCTCCACTCCATGTACAAGTACCTCTCCGCTCAATGTACAAGTACATCTCCGCTCCATGTACCAGTACCTCTCCGCTCAATGTACAAGTACATCTCCACTCCATGTACAAGTACCTCTCCGCTCAATGTACAAGTACATCTCCGCTCCATGTACCAGTACCTCTCCGCTCAATGTACAAGTACATCTCCGCTCCATGTACAAGTACCTCTCCGCTCAATGTACAAGTACCTCTCCGCTCAATGTACAAGTACATCTCCGCTCCATGTACCAGTACCTCTCCGCTCAATGTACAAGTACATCTGCGCTCCATGTAGGGCTGGGTATCGTTCAAAATTTTTCGATATCGATACCGTTTCGATACTTGAATTTCGATACCGGTTCCTGAACGATACTTTTTTCGATACCAATTTTTAGAAAAATCCATTTTAACAAAAATAAAACTGCATTACACATTGAAATTATTTTACAAATCTTTAGTTTCCCCCCATCTTAAGTTTTACAGCAGAAAAAAATAAAACCTACTGTATTTAACATAACTTTAAGTTCTCTAAACGTATTGCCGTCCCTACAAAAAATATTGGAGTACTACAAAGGAAAGAAATGTAGCTAAAACAAATAAATCAGTGGAATAGTTTTCAGTGCAAAACAGAGAGTTGCAAATCAGGGTTTAATGCTCACTGATGCAACAGAACTCTATTCTTGTACAAACTGATGAGATGGCTCCACTTCATGCATGGAAGACTAGTTGAGCATTGACTATCCTATCAATATAGCCTTATATGCCACAAAGTGAATCGCATTTATATTCAACAAACTATCATGACATCAGCGTTTGTTAACGAGTTGCTAAAAATACATGGGCGATAACTGCCCGCTTGCACATAACGCTAATTAATTAAACATTAACGCTAGCGTTGCAGATCAGTGTGCTCACTGCTGCAACAGAACGTCATTCTTGTCAAATCTGACGAGACAGCTCAACTTCACTGACTAGCCAATCAATATAAATGAATCGCATTTACATTCAACAAACTATCATGACATCAGCGTTTGTTAACGAGTTGCTAAAAATACACAATGCCCGCTTGCGCATAACGTTACGGCGGCAATTAATTAAACGATCTAATGCTACAACTCACAGCCAGATGCATGGATTTGTCAGACTGAGGGATCTGATAACCGCTAACTTGCGGTAAGCTGAGCTGACCCACCTCTCAATTATTTCTCTTGTCTGTGGAAACCAGTCCGTGTTGTTTCTGTTTCTTTTCCTGCTTTTCATCATCTTCGCCATATGGTAATCCAGGATAGGAGTAGCTTGAGTGGCTAACTTCTTGTATACTATCCGCACCGCACGCCTGGCTCACAGTCACAACAAACACACCGGCTAAAGTGGGCGTAACGTTTCCTGCATGCCTCTACATGACAGCCAATCACCAGCCGTATTAGAGCGCGGCGTGCAAGCATGTCGCATGCTTATAGGCTCAATGACGCTGTTTTGTTTTGGTATCGAAAATTGGTATCGATTGACAAGGGAGGCTTCGATACCCCTTAGTATCGATGTTTCCATTTCGGTGCCAAGTAAGTATCGAAACTCGATACCCAGCCCTAGCTCCATGTACAAGTACCTCTCCGCTCAATGTACAAGTACCTCTCCGCTCAATGTACAAGTACCTCTCCGCTCCATGTACAAGTACCTCTCCGCTCCATGTACAAGTACCTCTCCGCTCCATGTACAAGTACCTCTCCGCTCCATGTACAAGTACATCTCTGCTCCATGTACAAGTACCTCTCCGCTCAATGTACAAGTACATCTCCGCTCCATGTACAAGTACCTCTCCGCTCCATGTACAAGTACATCTCCGCTCCATGTACAAGTACCTCTCCGCTCCATGTACAAGTACCTCTCCGCTCAATGTACAAGTACATCTCCGCTCCATGTACAAGTACCTCTCCGCTCCATGTACAAGTACCTCTCCGCTCCATGTACAAGTACCTCTCCGCTCAATGTACAAGTACCTCTCCGCTCCATGTACAAGTACCTCTCCGCTCAATGTACAAGTACATCTCCGCTCCATGTACCAGTACCTCTCCGCTCAATGTACAAGTACCTCTCCGCTCAATGTACAAGTACATCTCCGCTCCATGTACAATACGTCTCCGCTCAATGTATAAGTACCTCTCCGCTCCATGTACAAGTACCTCTCCGCTCCATGTACAAGTACATCTCCGCTCCATGTACAAGTACATCTCCGCTCCATGTACAAGTACCTCTCCGCTCCATGTACAAGTACCTCTCCGCTCCATGTACAAGTACATCTCCGCTCCATGTACAAGTACCTCTCCGCTCAATGTACAAGTACATCTCCGCTCCATGTACAAGTACATCTCCACTCCATGTACAAGTACCTCTCCGCTCAATGTACAAGTACATCTCCGCTCCATGTACCAGTACCTCTCCGCTCAATGTACAAGTACATCTCCACTCCATGTACAAGTACCTCTCCGCTCCATGTACAAGTACCTCTCCGCTCCATGTACAAGTACCTCTCCGCTCCATGTACAAGTACCTCTCCGCTCCATGTACAAGTACATCTCTGCTCCATGTACAAGTACCTCTCCGCTCAATGTACAAGTACATCTCCGCTCCATGTACAAGTACCTCTCCGCTCCATGTACAAGTACATCTCCGCTCCATGTACAAGTACCTCTCCGCTCCATGTACAAGTACCTCTCCGCTCAATGTACAAGTACATCTCCGCTCCATGTACAAGTACCTCTCCGCTCAATGTACAAGTACCTCTCCGCTCCATGTACAAGTACCTCTCCGCTCCATGTACAAGTACCTCTCCGCTCCATGTACAAGTACCTCTCCGCTCAATGTCAAGTATCGACAGTACCTCTCCGCTCCATGTACAAGTACCTCTCCGCTGAATGTACAAGTGTCGACAGTACCTCTCCGCTCAATGTACAAGTACCTCTCCGCTCCATGTACAAGTACCTCTCCGCTCTCATGTACAAGTACCTCTCCGCTCCATGTACAAGTACCTCTCCGCTCAATGTACAAGTACCTCTGCGCTCCATGTACAAGTACCTCTCCGCTCAATGTACAAGTACCTCTCCGCTCAATGTACAAGTGTCGACAGTACCTCTCCGCTCCATGTACAAGTACCTCTCCGCTCAATGTACAAGTGTCGACAGTACCTTTACGCTCAATGTACAAGTGTTGACAGTACCTCTCCGCTCTCATGTACAAGTACCTCTCCGATCCATGTACAAGTACATCTCCGCTCCATGTACAAGTACATCTCCGCTCAATGTACAAGTACCTCTCCGCTCCATGTACAAGTACCTCTCCGCTCCATGTACAAGTACCTCTCCGCTCCATGTACAAGTACCTCTCCGCTCCATGTACAAGTACCTCTCCGCTCCATGTACAAGTACCTCTCCGCTCAATGTACAAGTACCTCTCCGCTCCATGTACAAGTACCTCTCCGCTCCATGTACAAGTACCTCTCCGCTCAATGTACAAGTACCTCTCCGCTCCATGTACAAGTACCTCTCCGCTCCATGTACAAGTACCTCTCCGCTCCATGTACAAGTACCTCTCCGCTCAATGTACAAGTACCTCTCCGCTCCCTGTACAAGTACATCTCCGCTCCATGTACAAGTACCTCTCCGCTCCATGTACAAGTACCTCTCCGCTCAATGTACAAGTGTCGACAGTACCTCTCCGCTCCATGTACAAGTACCTCTCCGCTCCATGTACAAGTACCTCTCCGCTCAATGTACAAGTGTCGACAGTACCTCTCCGCTCCATCTACAAGTACCTCTCCGCTCAATGTACAAGTACCTCTCCGCTGAATGTACAAGTACCTCTCCGCTCCATGTACAAGTACCTCTCCGCTCCATGTACAAATACCTCTCCGCTCCATGTACAAGTACCTCTCCGCTCCATGTACAAGCACCTCTCCGCTACATGTACAAGTACCTCTCCGCTCAATGTACAAGTACATCTCCGCTCCATGTACCAGTACCTCTCCGCTCAATGTACAAGTACCTCTCCGCTCCATGTACAAGTACCTCTCCGCTCAATGTACAAGTACATCTCCGCTCCATGTACCAGTACCTCTCCGCTCAATGTACAAGTACCTCTCCGCTCAATGTACAAGTACATCTCCGCTCCATGTACAAGTACGTCTCCGCTCAATGTATAAGTACCTCTCCGCTCCATGTACAAGTACCTCTCCGCTCCATGTACAAGTACATCTCCGCTCCATGTACAAGTACATCTCCGCTCCATGTACAAGTACCTCTCCGCTCCATGTACAAGTACCTCTCCGCTCCATGTACAAGTACATCTCCGCTCCATGTACAAGTACCTCTCCGCTCAATGTACAAGTACATCTCCGCTCCATGTACAAGTACATCTCCACTCCATGTACAAGTACCTCTCCGCTCAATGTACAAGTACATCTCCGCTCCATGTACCAGTACCTCTCCGCTCAATGTACAAGTACATCTCCACTCCATGTACAAGTACCTCTCCGCTCAATGTACAAGTACATCTCCGCTCCATGTACCAGTACCTCTCCGCTCAATGTACAAGTACATCTCCACTCCATGTACAAGTACCTCTCCGCTCAATGTACAAGTACATCTCCGCTCCATGTACAAGTACGTCTCCGCTCAATGTATAAGTACCTCTCCGCTCCATGTACAAGTACCTCTCCGCTCCATGTACAAGTACATCTCCGCTCCATGTACAAGTACATCTCCGCTCCATGTACAAGTACCTCTCCGCTCCATGTACAAGTACCTCTCCGCTCCATGTACAAGTACATCTCCGCTCCATGTACAAGTACCTCTCCGCTCAATGTACAAGTACATCTCCGCTCCATGTACAAGTACATCTCCACTCCATGTACAAGTACCTCTCCGCTCAATGTACAAGTACATCTCCGCTCCATGTACCAGTACCTCTCCGCTCAATGTACAAGTACATCTCCACTCCATGTACAAGTACCTCTCCGCTCAATGTACAAGTACATCTCCGCTCCATGTACCAGTACCTCTCCGCTCAATGTACAAGTACATCTCCACTCCATGTACAAGTACCTCTCCGCTCAATGTACAAGTACATCTCCGCTCCATGTACCAGTACCTCTCCGCTCAATGTACAAGTACATCTCCGCTCCATGTACAAGTACCTCTCCGCTCAATGTACAAGTACCTCTCCGCTCAATGTACAAGTACATCTCCGCTCCATGTACCAGTACCTCTCCGCTCAATGTACAAGTACATCTGCGCTCCATGTAGGGCTGGGTATCGTTCAAAATTTTTCGATATCGATACCGTTTCGATACTTGAATTTCGATACCGGTTCCTGAACGATACTTTTTTCGATACCAATTTTTAGAAAAATCCATTTTAACAAAAATAAAACTGCATTACACATTGAAATTATTTTACAAATCTTTAGTTTCCCCCCATCTTAAGTTTTACAGCAGAAAAAAATAAAACCTACTGTATTTAACATAACTTTAAGTTCTCTAAACGTATTGCCGTCCCTACAAAAAATATTGGAGTACTACAAAGGAAAGAAATGTAGCTAAAACAAATAAATCAGTGGAATAGTTTTCAGTGCAAAACAGAGAGTTGCAAATCAGGGTTTAATGCTCACTGATGCAACAGAACTCTATTCTTGTACAAACTGATGAGATGGCTCCACTTCATGCATGGAAGACTAGTTGAGCATTGACTATCCTATCAATATAGCCTTATATGCCACAAAGTGAATCGCATTTATATTCAACAAACTATCATGACATCAGCGTTTGTTAACGAGTTGCTAAAAATACATGGGCGATAACTGCCCGCTTGCACATAACGCTAATTAATTAAACATTAACGCTAGCGTTGCAGATCAGTGTGCTCACTGCTGCAACAGAACGTCATTCTTGTCAAATCTGACGAGACAGCTCAACTTCACTGACTAGCCAATCAATATAAATGAATCGCATTTACATTCAACAAACTATCATGACATCAGCGTTTGTTAACGAGTTGCTAAAAATACACAATGCCCGCTTGCGCATAACGTTACGGCGGCAATTAATTAAACGATCTAATGCTACAACTCACAGCCAGATGCATGGATTTGTCAGACTGAGGGATCTGATAACCGCTAACTTGCGGTAAGCTGAGCTGACCCACCTCTCAATTATTTCTCTTGTCTGTGGAAACCAGTCCGTGTTGTTTCTGTTTCTTTTCCTGCTTTTCATCATCTTCGCCATATGGTAATCCAGGATAGGAGTAGCTTGAGTGGCTAACTTCTTGTATACTATCCGCACCGCACGCCTGGCTCACAGTCACAACAAACACACCGGCTAAAGTGGGCGTAACGTTTCCTGCATGCCTCTACATGACAGCCAATCACCAGCCGTATTAGAGCGCGGCGTGCAAGCATGTCGCATGCTTATAGGCTCAATGACGCTGTTTTGTTTTGGTATCGAAAATTGGTATCGATTGACAAGGGAGGCTTCGATACCCCTTAGTATCGATGTTTCCATTTCGGTGCCAAGTAAGTATCGAAACTCGATACCCAGCCCTAGCTCCATGTACAAGTACCTCTCCGCTCAATGTACAAGTACCTCTCCGCTCAATGTACAAGTACCTCTCCGCTCCATGTACAAGTACCTCTCCGCTCCATGTACAAGTACCTCTCCGCTCCATGTACAAGTACCTCTCCGCTCCATGTACAAGTACATCTCTGCTCCATGTACAAGTACCTCTCCGCTCAATGTACAAGTACATCTCCGCTCCATGTACAAGTACCTCTCCGCTCCATGTACAAGTACATCTCCGCTCCATGTACAAGTACCTCTCCGCTCCATGTACAAGTACCTCTCCGCTCAATGTACAAGTACATCTCCGCTCCATGTACAAGTACCTCTCCGCTCCATGTACAAGTACCTCTCCGCTCCATGTACAAGTACCTCTCCGCTCAATGTACAAGTACCTCTCCGCTCCATGTACAAGTACCTCTCCGCTCAATGTACAAGTACATCTCCGCTCCATGTACCAGTACCTCTCCGCTCAATGTACAAGTACCTCTCCGCTCAATGTACAAGTACATCTCCGCTCCATGTACAAGTACGTCTCCGCTCAATGTATAAGTACCTCTCCGCTCCATGTACAAGTACCTCTCCGCTCCATGTACAAGTACATCTCCGCTCCATGTACAAGTACATCTCCGCTCCATGTACAAGTACCTCTCCGCTCCATGTACAAGTACCTCTCCGCTCCATGTACAAGTACATCTCCGCTCCATGTACAAGTACCTCTCCGCTCAATGTACAAGTACATCTCCGCTCCATGTACAAGTACATCTCCACTCCATGTACAAGTACCTCTCCGCTCAATGTACAAGTACATCTCCGCTCCATGTACCAGTACCTCTCCGCTCAATGTACAAGTACATCTCCACTCCATGTACAAGTACCTCTCCGCTCCATGTACAAGTACCTCTCCGCTCCATGTACAAGTACCTCTCCGCTCCATGTACAAGTACCTCTCCGCTCCATGTACAAGTACATCTCTGCTCCATGTACAAGTACCTCTCCGCTCAATGTACAAGTACATCTCCGCTCCATGTACAAGTACCTCTCCGCTCCATGTACAAGTACATCTCCGCTCCATGTACAAGTACCTCTCCGCTCCATGTACAAGTACCTCTCCGCTCAATGTACAAGTACATCTCCGCTCCATGTACAAGTACCTCTCCGCTCAATGTACAAGTACCTCTCCGCTCCATGTACAAGTACCTCTCCGCTCCATGTACAAGTACCTCTCCGCTCCATGTACAAGTACCTCTCCGCTCAATGTCAAGTATCGACAGTACCTCTCCGCTCCATGTACAAGTACCTCTCCGCTGAATGTACAAGTGTCGACAGTACCTCTCCGCTCAATGTACAAGTACCTCTCCGCTCCATGTACAAGTACCTCTCCGCTCTCATGTACAAGTACCTCTCCGCTCCATGTACAAGTACCTCTCCGCTCAATGTACAAGTACCTCTGCGCTCCATGTACAAGTACCTCTCCGCTCAATGTACAAGTACCTCTCCGCTCAATGTACAAGTGTCGACAGTACCTCTCCGCTCCATGTACAAGTACCTCTCCGCTCAATGTACAAGTGTCGACAGTACCTTTACGCTCAATGTACAAGTGTTGACAGTACCTCTCCGCTCTCATGTACAAGTACCTCTCCGATCCATGTACAAGTACATCTCCGCTCCATGTACAAGTACATCTCCGCTCAATGTACAAGTACCTCTCCGCTCCATGTACAAGTACCTCTCCGCTCCATGTACAAGTACCTCTCCGCTCCATGTACAAGTACCTCTCCGCTCCATGTACAAGTACCTCTCCGCTCCATGTACAAGTACCTCTCCGCTCAATGTACAAGTACCTCTCCGCTCCATGTACAAGTACCTCTCCGCTCCATGTACAAGTACCTCTCCGCTCAATGTACAAGTACCTCTCCGCTCCATGTACAAGTACCTCTCCGCTCCATGTACAAGTACCTCTCCGCTCCATGTACAAGTACCTCTCCGCTCAATGTACAAGTACCTCTCCGCTCCCTGTACAAGTACATCTCCGCTCCATGTACAAGTACCTCTCCGCTCCATGTACAAGTACCTCTCCGCTCAATGTACAAGTGTCGACAGTACCTCTCCGCTCCATGTACAAGTACCTCTCCGCTCCATGTACAAGTACCTCTCCGCTCAATGTACAAGTGTCGACAGTACCTCTCCGCTCCATCTACAAGTACCTCTCCGCTCAATGTACAAGTACCTCTCCGCTGAATGTACAAGTACCTCTCCGCTCCATGTACAAGTACCTCTCCGCTCCATGTACAAATACCTCTCCGCTCCATGTACAAGTACCTCTCCGCTCCATGTACAAGCACCTCTCCGCTACATGTACAAGTACCTCTCCGCTCCATGTACAAGTACCTCTCCGCTCCATGTACAAGTACCTCTCCGCTCAATGTACAAGTACCTCTCCGCTCCATGTACAAATACCTCTCCGCTCCATGTACAAATACCTCTCCGCTCCATGTACAAGTACCTCTCCGCTCCATGTACCAGTACCTCTCCGCTCAATGTACAAGTACATCTCCGCTCAATGTACAAGTACATCTCCGCTCAATGTACAAGTACGTCTCCGCTCAATGTACAAGTACCTCTCCGCTCAATGTACAAGTACCTCTCCGCTCCATGTACAAGTACCTCTCCGCTCAATGTACAAGTACATCTCCGCTCCATGTACCAGTACCTCTCCGCTCAATGTACAAGTACCTCTCCGCTCAATGTACAAGTACATCTCCGCTCCATGTACAAGTACGTCTCCGCTCAATGTATAAGTACCTCTCCGCTCCATGTACAAGTACCTCTCCGCTCCATGTACAAGTACATCTCCGCTCCATGTACAAGTACATCTCCGCTCCATGTACAAGTACCTCTCCGCTCCATGTACAAGTACCTCTCCGCTCCATGTACAAGTACATCTCCGCTCCATGTACAAGTACCTCTCCGCTCAATGTACAAGTACATCTCCGCTCCATGTACAAGTACATCTCCACTCCATGTACAAGTACCTCTCCGCTCAATGTACAAGTACATCTCCGCTCCATGTACCAGTACCTCTCCGCTCAATGTACAAGTACATCTCCACTCCATGTACAAGTACCTCTCCGCTCAATGTACAAGTACATCTCCGCTCCATGTACCAGTACCTCTCCGCTCAATGTACAAGTACATCTCCACTCCATGTACAAGTACCTCTCCGCTCAATGTACAAGTACATCTCCGCTCCATGTACCAGTACCTCTCCGCTCAATGTACAAGTACATCTCCGCTCCATGTACAAGTACCTCTCCGCTCAATGTACAAGTACCTCTCCGCTCAATGTACAAGTACATCTCCGCTCCATGTACCAGTACCTCTCCGCTCAATGTACAAGTACATCTGCGCTCCATGTAGGGCTGGGTATCGTTCAAAATTTTTCGATATCGATACCGTTTCGATACTTGGATTTCGATACCGGTTCCTGAACGATACTTTTTTCGATACCAATTTTTAGAAAAATCCATTTTAACAAAAATAAAACTGCATTACACATTGAAATTATTTTACAAATCTTTAGTTTCCCCCCATCTTAAGTTTTACAGCAGAAAAAAATAAAACCTACTGTATTTAACATAACTTTAAGTTCTCTAAACGTATTGCCGTCCCTACAAAAAATATTGGAGTACTACAAAGGAAAGAAATGTAGCTAAAACAAATAAATCAGTGGAATAGTTTTCAGTGCAAAACAGAGAGTTGCAAATCAGGGTTTAATGCTCACTGATGCAACAGAACTCTATTCTTGTACAAACTGATGAGATGGCTCCACTTCATGCATGGAAGACTAGTTGAGCATTGACTAGCCTATCAATATAGCCTTATATGCCACAAAGTGAATCGCATTTATATTCAACAAACTATCATGACATCAGCGTTTGTTAACGAGTTGCTAAAAATACATGGGCGATAACTGCCCGCTTGCACATAACGCTAATTAATTAAACATTAACGCTAGCGTTGCAGATCAGTGTGCTCACTGCTGCAACAGAACGTCATTCTTGTCAAATCTGACGAGACAGCTCAACTTCACTGACTAGCCAATCAATATAAATGAATCGCATTTACATTCAACAAACTATCATGACATCAGCGTTTGTTAACGAGTTGCTAAAAATACACAATGCCCGCTTGCGCATAACGTTACGGCGGCAATTAATTAAACGATCTAATGCTACAACTCACAGCCAGATGCATGGATTTGTCAGACTGAGGGATCTGATAACCGCTAACTTGCGGTAAGCTGAGCTGACCCACCTCTCAATTATTTCTCTTGTCTGTGGAAACCAGTCCGTGTTGTTTCTGTTTCTTTTCCTGCTTTTCATCATCTTCGCCATATGGTAATCCAGGATAGGAGTAGCTTGAGTGGCTAACTTCTTGTATACTATCCGCACCGCACGCCTGGCTCACAGTCACAACAAACACACCGGCTAAAGTGGGCGTAACGTTTCCTGCATGCCTCTACATGACAGCCAATCACCAGCCGTATTAGAGCGCGGCGTGCAAGCATGTCGCATGCTTATAGGCTCAATGGCGCTGTTTTGTTTTGGTATCGAAAATTGGTATCGATTGACAAGGGAGGCTTCGATACCCCTTAGTATCGATGTTTCCATTTCGGTGCCAAGTAAGTATCGAAACTCGATACCCAGCCCTAGCTCCATGTACAAGTACCTCTCCGCTCAATGTACAAGTACCTCTCCGCTCAATGTACAAGTACCTCTCCGCTCCATGTACAAGTACCTCTCCGCTCCATGTACAAGTACCTCTCCGCTCCATGTACAAGTACCTCTCCGCTCCATGTACAAGTACATCTCTGCTCCATGTACAAGTACCTCTCCGCTCAATGTACAAGTACATCTCCGCTCCATGTACAAGTACCTCTCCGCTCCATGTACAAGTACATCTCCGCTCCATGTACAAGTACCTCTCCGCTCCATGTACAAGTACCTCTCCGCTCAATGTACAAGTACATCTCCGCTCCATGTACAAGTACCTCTCCGCTCAATGTACAAGTACCTCTCCGCTCCATGTACAAGTACCTCTCCGCTCCATGTACAAGTACCTCTCCGCTCCATGTACAAGTACCTCTCCGCTCAATGTCAAGTATCGACAGTACCTCTCCGCTCCATGTACAAGTACCTCTCCGCTGAATGTACAAGTGTCGACAGTACCTCTCCGCTCAATGTACAAGTACCTCTCCGCTCCATGTACAAGTACCTCTCCGCTCTCATGTACAAGTACCTCTCCGCTCCATGTACAAGTACCTCTCCGCTCAATGTACAAGTACCTCTGCGCTCCATGTACAAGTACCTCTCCGCTCAATGTACAAGTACCTCTCCGCTCAATGTACAAGTGTCGACAGTACCTCTCCGCTCCATGTACAAGTACCTCTCCGCTCAATGTACAAGTGTCGACAGTACCTCTACGCTCAATGTACAAGTGTCGACAGTACCTCTCCGCTCTCATGTACAAGTACCTCTCCGATCCATGTACAAGTACATCTCCGCTCCATGTACAAGTACATCTCCGCTCAATGTACAAGTACCTCTCCGCTCCATGTACAAGTACCTCTCCGCTCCATGTACAAGTACCTCTCCGCTCCATGTACAAGTACCTCTCCGCTCCATGTACAAGTACCTCTCCGCTCAATGTACAAGTACCTCTCCGCTCCATGTACAAGTACCTCTCCGCTCCATGTACAAGTACCTCTCCGCTCCATGTACACGTACCTCTCCGCTCAATGTACAAGTACCTCTCCGCTCCATGTACAAGTACCTCTCCGCTCCATGTACAAGTACCTCTCCGCTCCATGTACAAGTACCTCTCCGCTCAATGTACAAGTACCTCTCCGCTCCCTGTACAAGTACATCTCCGCTCCATGTACAAGTACCTCTCCGCTCCATGTACAAGTACCTCTCCGCTCAATGTACAAGTGTCGACAGTACCTCTCCGCTCCATGTACAAGTACCTCTCCGCTTTATGTACAAGTACCTCTCCGCTCAATGTACAAGTGTCGACAGTACCTCTCCGCTCCATCTACAAGTACCTCTCCGCTCCATGTACAAGTACCTCTCCGCTCCATGTACAAGCACCTCTCCGCTACATGTACAAGTACCTCTCCGCTCCATGTACAAGTACCTCTCCGCTCCATGTACAAGTACCTCTCCGCTCAATGTACAAGTACCTCTCCCCTCCATGTACAAATACCTCTCCGCTCCATGTACAAATACCTCTCCGCTCCATGTACAAGTACCTCTCCGCTCCATGTACCAGTACCTCTCCGCTCAATGTACAAGTACATCTCCGCTCAATGTACAAGTACATCTCCGCTCAATGTACAAGTACGTCTCCGCTCAATGTACAAGTACCTCTCCGCTCAATGTACAAGTACCTCTCCGCTCCATGTACAAGTACCTCTCCGCTCAATGTACAAGTACATCTCCGCTCCATGTACCAGTACCTCTCCGCTCAATGTACAAGTACCTCTCCGCTCAATGTACAAGTACATCTCCGCTCCATGTACAAGTACGTCTCCGCTCAATGTATAAGTACCTCTCCGCTCCATGTACAAGTACCTCTCCGCTCCATGTACAAGTACATCTCCGCTCCATGTACAAGTACATCTCCGCTCCATGTACAAGTACCTCTCCGCTCCATGTACAAGTACCTCTCCGCTCCATGTACAAGTACATCTCCGCTCCATGTACAAGTACCTCTCCGCTCAATGTACAAGTACATCTCCGCTCCATGTACAAGTACATCTCCACTCCATGTACAAGTACCTCTCCGCTCAATGTACAAGTACATCTCCGCTCCATGTACCAGTACCTCTCCGCTCAATGTACAAGTACATCTCCACTCCATGTACAAGTACCTCTCAGCTCAATGTACAAGTACATCTCCGCTCCATGTACCAGTACCTCTCCGCTCAATGTACAAGTACATCTCCACTCCATGTACAAGTACCTCTCCGCTCAATGTACAAGTACATCTCCGCTCCATGTACCAGTACCTCTCCGCTCAATGTACAAGTACATCTCCGCTCCATGTACAAGTACCTCTCCGCTCAATGTACAAGTACCTCTCCGCTCAATGTACAAGTACATCTCCGCTCCATGTACCAGTACCTCTCCGCTCAATGTACAAGTACATCTGCGCTCCATGTAGGGCTGGGTATCGTTCAAAATTTTTCGATATCGATACCGTTTCGATACTTGGATTTCGATACCGGTTCCTGAACGATACTTTTTTCGATACCAATTTTTAGAAAAATCCATTTTAACAAAAATAAAACTGCATTACACATTGAAATTATTTTACAAATCTTTAGTTTCCCCCCATCTTAAGTTTTACAGCAGAAAAAAATAAAACCTACTGTATTTAACATAACTTTAAGTTCTCTAAACGTATTGCCGTCCCTACAAAAAATATTGGAGTACTACAAAGGAAAGAAATGTAGCTAAAACAAATAAATCAGTGGAATAGTTTTCAGTGCAAAACAGAGAGTTGCAAATCAGGGTTTAATGCTCACTGATGCAACAGAACTCTATTCTTGTACAAACTGATGAGATGGCTCCACTTCATGCATGGAAGACTAGTTGAGCATTGACTAGCCTATCAATATACTGCCCTGCAAAGCTAAAAGGGGGTAACTCAATTTTTGTCAAAAATGAGTTTTTGTCATTTTTGGAACATTGAAGATCTGCTTTATCATGTGGAAAAATATCTTGAGTCAATTGTGTTGTTTTTTGGAGAAAATAGGCGGTCATATTTACAGTAACTTCCAAAAGCCCTAGAAAAGCCAAGCAAGACTGAGGTAACATCAGTTACGGTTGTTTGATTTGGTTTGACTGCACTCTGAATGCTCTGCCCTGCAACGCAAAAAGGGGGTAACTCACCAGAATGCACAGGTTGAGTTGAGGTATGAGTTACATTACTGGGCAGGCCTAATGTCATGATTGTGACATCGGACCAATACCACCCCCTCCCACACAGACACCCACATTAACTCCCAAGGTTGCCAGCTCATATGGCATTAACCCCCTAACCCTTATACATTAACCCGCGAGGCACCTCATATGACATTACCCCCCGAGGCACCAGCTCATACCACATTTACCCCCGAGGCTCCAGCTGAGCTCGTACAACATTATCCCCAGAGACGCCAACTTATACGACATTAACCCCCGAGATGCCAGCTCCTACCACATTAACCCTGATGCGCCAGCTCATACAAATTTAACCCCGAGGCGCCAGCTCATACCACATT
Source organism: Poromitra crassiceps (assembly GCF_964638095.1). Lineage (NCBI taxonomy): Eukaryota > Metazoa > Chordata > Actinopteri > Beryciformes > Melamphaidae > Poromitra > Poromitra crassiceps. Next base: position 172,823 of record NW_028152080.1, read on the forward strand.
AACCCCAGAGGCACCACTCATATGAAATTAACCCCGGAGGTGCCAGCTCATACAACATTAACCCCAGAGGCGTCGCTCATATGTAATTAACCCCAGAGGTACCAGCTGATACAACATTAACCACCGAGGCGCCAGCTCATATGACATTAACCCCTGAGGTACCAGCTCATCCAACATTAACCCTCGAGGTGCCGCTCATATAAAATTAACCCCAGAGGTGCCAGCTCATACGGCATTATCCCCAGAGGTGCCAGCTCATACAACATTAACCCTCCAGGTACCAGCTCATACAACATTAACCCCCGAGGCGCCAGCTCATATGACATTAACCCCTGAGGTACCAGCTCATACAACATTAACCCCCGAGGTGCCGCTCATATGAAATTAACCCCAGATGTGCCAGCTCATACGACATCAACCCCCGAGGAGCCAGCTCATATGACATTAACCCCCGAGGTGCCAACACACAGACACACAACGGGCCAACAAGAGTCCCACCAAACTAGGCTTGAAGGATGTGTAGCGGCCTGATAATCTAGTTATATTATATTTATACGTATATTATATTAAGCGTAATTGTGCCATGAAAATGAGACTTCATGTCTATGTTATCATTATTATCATATATACTGGTTTTATATAGTGATAAGCAACCAAGTGAAGGATCAAATTGAAGTTACTGTCTTTTTGCTTGGTATCACCCCTTATTATTTTGCAGACAATGCAAAGCCAGAGTAAGGTAACTTCCAAATAAGGGTCAAAGGTCAAGTTTGAGCTAAAAAAAAATATGTAGATAAATAACTACATTAAATAAACAAATAATTAACACATTTCCAGTTTTCTTCCTACAATACATTTGGCTGGACAACAACAAAACTTTAAAGTCATTTTTCTCAGTTCTACACTCTGGCGAGTTACCCCCTTTTAGCTTTGCAGGGCAGTATAGCCTTATATGCCACAAAGTGAATCGCATTTATATTCAACAAACTATCATGACATCAGCGTTTGTTAACGAGTTGCTAAAAATACATGGGCGATAACTGCCCGCTTGCACATAACGCTAATTAATTAAACATTAACGCTAGCGTTGCAGATCAGTGTGCTCACTGCTGCAACAGAACGTCATTCTTGTCAAATCTGACGAGACAGCTCAACTTCACTGACTAGCCAATCAATATAAATGAATCGCATTTACATTCAACAAACTATCATGACATCAGCGTTTGTTAACGAGTTGCTAAAAATACACAATGCCCGCTTGCGCATAACGTTACGGCGGCAATTAATTAAACTATCTAATGCTACAACTCACAGCCAGATGCATGGATTTGTCAGACTGAGGGATCTGATAACCGCTAACTTGCGGTAAGCTGAGCTGACCCACCTCTCAATTATTTCTCTTGTCTGTGGAAACCAGTCCGTGTTGTTTCTGTTTCTTTTCCTGCTTTTCATCATCTTCGCCATATGGTAATCCAGGATAGGAGTAGCTTGAGTGGCTAACTTCTTGTATACTATCCGCACCGCACGCCTGGCTCACAGTCACAACAAACACACCGGCTAAAGTGGGCGTAACGTTTCCTGCATGCCTCTACATGACAGCCAATCACCAGCCGTATTAGAGCGCGGCGTGCAAGCATGTCGCATGCTTATAGGCTCAATGACGCTGTTTTGTTTTGGTATCGAAAATTGGTATCGATTGACAAGGGAGGCTTCGATACCCCTTAGTATCGATGTTTCCATTTCGGTGCCAAGTAAGTATCGAAACTCGATACCCAGCCCTAGCTCCATGTACAAGTACCTCTCCGCTCCATGTACAAGTACCTCTCCGCTCCATGTACAAGTACCTCTCCGCTCCATGTACAAGTACATCTCTGCTCCATGTACAAGTACCTCTCCGCTCAATGTACAAGTACATCTCCGCTCCATGTACAAGTACCTCTCCGCTCCATGTACAAGTACATCTCCGCTCCATGTACAAGTACCTCTCCGCTCCATGTACAAGTACCTCTCCGCTCAATGTACAAGTACATCTCCGCTCCATGTACAAGTACCTCTCCGCTCCATGTACAAGTACCTCTCCGCTCCATGTACAAGTACCTCTCCACTCAATGTACAAGTACCTCTCCGCTCCATGTACAAGTACCTCTCCGCTCAATGTACAAGTACATCTCCGCTCCATGTACCAGTACCTCTCCGCTCAATGTACAAGTACCTCTCCGCTCAATGTACAAGTACATCTCCGCTCCATGTACAAGTACGTCTCCGCTCAATGTATAAGTACCTCTCCGCTCCATGTACAAGTACCTCTCCGCTCCATGTACAAGTACATCTCCGCTCCATGTACAAGTACATCTCCGCTCCATGTACAAGTACCTCTCCGCTCCATGTACAAGTACCTCTCCGCTCCATGTACAAGTACATCTCCGCTCCATGTACAAGTACCTCTCCGCTCAATGTACAAGTACATCTCCGCTCCATGTACAAGTACATCTCCACTCCATGTACAAGTACCTCTCCGCTCAATGTACAAGTACATCTCCGCTCCATGTACCAGTACCTCTCCGCTCAATGTACAAGTACATCTCCACTCCATGTACAAGTACCTCTCCGCTCCATGTACAAGTACCTCTCCGCTCCATGTACAAGTACCTCTCCGCTCCATGTACAAGTACCTCTCCGCTCCATGTACAAGTACATCTCTGCTCCATGTACAAGTACCTCTCCGCTCAATGTACAAGTACATCTCCGCTCCATGTACAAGTACCTCTCCGCTCCATGTACAAGTACATCTCCGCTCCATGTACAAGTACCTCTCCGCTCCATGTACAAGTACCTCTCCGCTCAATGTACAAGTACATCTCCGCTCCATGTACAAGTACCTCTCCGCTCAATGTACAAGTACCTCTCCGCTCCATGTACAAGTACCTCTCCGCTCCATGTACAAGTACCTCTCCGCTCCATGTACAAGTACCTCTCCGCTCAATGTCAAGTATCGACAGTACCTCTCCGCTCCATGTACAAGTACCTCTCCGCTGAATGTACAAGTGTCGACAGTACCTCTCCGCTCAATGTACAAGTACCTCTCCGCTCCATGTACAAGTACCTCTCCGCTCTCATGTACAAGTACCTCTCCGCTCCATGTACAAGTACCTCTCCGCTCAATGTACAAGTACCTCTGCGCTCCATGTACAAGTACCTCTCCGCTCAATGTACAAGTACCTCTCCGCTCAATGTACAAGTGTCGACAGTACCTCTCCGCTCCATGTACAAGTACCTCTCCGCTCAATGTACAAGTGTCGACAGTACCTCTACGCTCAATGTACAAGTGTCGACAGTACCTCTCCGCTCTCATGTACAAGTACCTCTCCGATCCATGTACAAGTACATCTCCGCTCCATGTACAAGTACATCTCCGCTCAATGTACAAGTACCTCTCCGCTCCATGTACAAGTACCTCTCCGCTCCATGTACAAGTACCTCTCCGCTCCATGTACAAGTACCTCTCCGCTCCATGTACAAGTACCTCTCCGCTCAATGTACAAGTACCTCTCCGCTCCATGTACAAGTACCTCTCCGCTCCATGTACAAGTACCTCTCCGCTCAATGTACAAGTACCTCTCCGCTCCATGTACAAGTACCTCTCCGCTCCATGTACAAGTACCTCTCCGCTCCATGTACAAGTACCTCTCCGCTCAATGTACAAGTACCTCTCCGCTCCCTGTACAAGTACATCTCCGCTCCATGTACAAGTACCTCTCCGCTCCATGTACAAGTACCTCTCCGCTCAATGTACAAGTGTCGACAGTACCTCTCCGCTCCATGTACAAGTACCTCTCCGCTCCATGTACAAGTACCTCTCCGCTCAATGTACAAGTGTCGACAGTACCTCTCCGCTCCATCTACAAGTACCTCTCCGCTCAATGTACAAGTACCTCTCCGCTGAATGTACAAGTACCTCTCCGCTCCATGTACAAGTACCTCTCCGCTCCATGTACAAATACCTCTCCGCTCCATGTACAAGTACCTCTCCGCTCCATGTACAAGCACCTCTCCGCTACATGTACAAGTACCTCTCCGCTCCATGTACAAGTACCTCTCCGCTCCATGTACAAGTACCTCTCCGCTCAATGTACAAGTACCTCTCCGCTCCATGTACAAATACCTCTCCGCTCCATGTACAAATACCTCTCCGCTCCATGTACAAGTACCTCTCCGCTCCATGTACCAGTACCTCTCCGCTCAATGTACAAGTACATCTCCGCTCAATGTACAAGTACATCTCCGCTCAATGTACAAGTACGTCTCCGCTCAATGTACAAGTACCTCTCCGCTCAATGTACAAGTACCTCTCCGCTCCATGTACAAGTACCTCTCCGCTCAATGTACAAGTACATCTCCGCTCCATGTACCAGTACCTCTCCGCTCAATGTACAAGTACCTCTCCGCTCAATGTACAAGTACATCTCCGCTCCATGTACAAGTACGTCTCCGCTCAATGTATAAGTACCTCTCCGCTCCATGTACAAGTACCTCTCCGCTCCATGTACAAGTACATCTCCGCTCCATGTACAAGTACCTCTCCGCTCCATGTACAAGTACATCTCCGCTCCATGTACAAGTACATCTCCGCTCCATGTACAAGTACCTCTCCGCTCCATGTACAAGTACATCTCCACTCCATGTACAAGTACCTCTCCGCTCAATGTACAAGTACCTCTCCGCTCCATGTACAAGTACCTCTCCGCTCCATGTACAAGTACCTCTCCGCTCCATGTACAAGTACCTCTCCGCTCCATGTACAAGTACATCTCTGCTCCATGTACAAGTACCTCTCCGCTCAATGTACAAGTACATCTCCGCTCCATGTACAAGTACCTCTCCGCTCCATGTACAAGTACATCTCCGCTCCATGTACAAGTACCTCTCCGCTCCATGTACAAGTACCTCTCCGCTCAATGTACAAGTACATCTCCGCTCCATGTACAAGTACCTCTCCGCTCCATGTACAAGTACCTCTCCGCTCCATGTACAAGTACCTCTCCGCTCAATGTACAAGTACCTCTCCGCTCCATGTACAAGTACCTCTCCGCTCAATGTACAAGTACATCTCCGCTCCATGTACCAGTACCTCTCCGCTCAATGTACAAGTACCTCTCCGCTCAATGTACAAGTACATCTCCGCTCCATGTACAAGTACGTCTCCGCTCAATGTACAAGTACCTCTCCGCTCCATGTACAAGTACCTCTCCGCTCCATGTACAAGTACCTCTCCGCTCCATGTACAAGTACATCTCCGCTCCATGTACAAGTACATCTCCGCTCCATGTACAAGTACCTCTCCGCTCCATGTACAAGTACCTCTCCGCTCCATGTACAAGTACATCTCCGCTCCATGTACAAGTACCTCTCCGCTCAATGTACAAGTACATCTCCGCTCCATGTACAAGTACATCTCCACTCCATGTACAAGTACCTCTCCGCTCAATGTACAAGTACATCTCCGCTCCATGTACCAGTACCTCTCCGCTCAATGTACAAGTACATCTCCACTCCATGTACAAGTACCTCTCCGCTCAATGTACAAGTACATCTCCGCTCCATGTACCAGTACCTCTCCGCTCAATGTACAAGTACATCTCCACTCCATGTACAAGTACCTCTCCGCTCAATGTACAAGTACATCTCCGCTCCATGTACCAGTACCTCTCCGCTCAATGTACAAGTACATCTCCGCTCCATGTACAAGTACCTCTCCGCTCAATGTACAAGTACCTCTCCGCTCAATGTACAAGTACATCTCCGCTCCATGTACCAGTACCTCTCCGCTCAATGTACAAGTACATCTGCGCTCCATGTAGGGCTGGGTATCGTTCAACATTTTTCGATATCGATACCGTTTCGATACTTGGATTTCGATACCGGTTCCTGAACGATACTTTTTTCGATACCAATTTTTAGAAAAATCCATTTTAACAAAAATAAAACTGCATTACACATTGAAATTATTTTACAAATCTTTAGTTTCCCCCCATCTTAAGTTTTACAGCAGAAAAAAATAAAACCTACTGTATTTAACATAACTTTAAGTTCTCTAAACGTATTGCCGTCCCTACAAAAAATATTGGAGTACTACAAAGGAAAGAAATGTAGCTAAAACAAATAAATCAGTGGAATAGTTTTCAGTGCAAAACAGAGAGTTGCAAATCAGGGTTTAATGCTCACTGATGCAACAGAACTCTATTCTTGTACAAACTGATGAGATGGCTCCACTTCATGCATGGAAGACTAGTTGAGCATTGACTAGCCTATCAATATAGCCTTATATGCCACAAAGTGAATCGCATTTATATTCAACAAACTATCATGACATCAGCGTTTGTTAACGAGTTGCTAAAAATACATGGGCGATAACTGCCCGCTTGCACATAACGCTAATGAATTAAACATTAACGCTAGCGTTGCAGATCAGTGTGCTCACTGCTGCAACAGAACGTCATTCTTGTCAAATCTGACGAGACAGCTCAACTTCACTGACTAGCCAATCAATATAAATGAATCGCATTTACATTCAACAAACTATCATGACATCAGCGTTTGTTAACGAGTTGCTAAAAATACACAATGCCCGCTTGCGCATAACGTTACGGCGGCAATTAATTAAACGATCTAATGCTACAACTCACAGCCAGATGCATGGATTTGTCAGACTGAGGGATCTGATAACCGCTAACTTGCGGTAAGCTGAGCTGACCCACCTCTCAATTATTTCTCTTGTCTGTGGAAACCAGTCCGTGTTGTTTCTGTTTCTTTTCCTGCTTTTCATCATCTTCGCCATATGGTAATCCAGGATAGGAGTAGCTTGAGTGGCTAACTTCTTGTATACTATCCGCACCGCACGCCTGGCTCACAGTCACAACAAACACACCGGCTAAAGTGGGCGTAACGTTTCCTGCATGCCTCTACATGACAGCCAATCACCAGCCGTATTAGAGCGCGGCGTGCAAGCATGTCGCATGCTTATAGGCTCAATGACGCTGTTTTGTTTTGGTATCGAAAATTGGTATCGATTGACAAGGGAGGCTTCGATACCCCTTAGTATCGATGTTTCCATTTCGGTGCCAAGTAAGTATCGAAACTCGATACCCAGCCCTAGCTCCATGTACAAGTACCTCTCCGCTCAATGTACAAGTACCTCTCCGCTCAATGTACAAGTACCTCTCCGCTCCATGTACAAGTACCTCTCCGCTCCATGTACAAGTACCTCTCCGCTCCATGTACAAGTACCTCTCCGCTCCATGTACAAGTACATCTCTGCTCCATGTACAAGTACCTCTCCGCTCAATGTACAAGTACATCTCCGCTCCATGTACAAGTACCTCTCCGCTCCATGTACAAGTACATCTCCGCTCCATGTACAAGTACCTCTCCGCTCCATGTACAAGTACCTCTCCGCTCAATGTACAAGTACATCTCCGCTCCATGTACAAGTACCTCTCCGCTCCATGTACAAGTACCTCTCCGCTCCATGTACAAGTACCTCTCCGCTCAATGTACAAGTACCTCTCCGCTCCATGTACAAGTACCTCTCCGCTCAATGTACAAGTACATCTCCGCTCCATGTACCAGTACCTCTCCGCTCAATGTACAAGTACCTCTCCGCTCAATGTACAAGTACATCTCCGCTCCATGTACAAGTACGTCTCCGCTCAATGTATAAGTACCTCTCCGCTCCATGTACAAGTACCTCTCCGCTCCATGTACAAGTACATCTCCGCTCCATGTACAAGTACATCTCCGCTCCATGTACAAGTACCTCTCCGCTCCATGTACAAGTACCTCTCCGCTCCATGTACAAGTACATCTCCGCTCCATGTACAAGTACCTCTCCGCTCAATGTACAAGTACATCTCCGCTCCATGTACAAGTACATCTCCACTCCATGTACAAGTACCTCTCCGCTCAATGTACAAGTACATCTCCGCTCCATGTACCAGTACCTCTCCGCTCAATGTACAAGTACATCTCCACTCCATGTACAAGTACCTCTCCGCTCAATGTACAAGTACATCTCCGCTCCATGTACCAGTACCTCTCCGCTCAATGTACAAGTACATCTCCACTCCATGTACAAGTACCTCTCCGCTCAATGTACAAGTACATCTCCGCTCCATGTACCAGTACCTCTCCGCTCAATGTACAAGTACATCTCCGCTCCATGTACAAGTACCTCTCCGCTCAATGTACAAGTACCTCTCCGCTCAATGTACAAGTACATCTCCGCTCCATGTACCAGTACCTCTCCGCTCAATGTACAAGTACATCTGCGCTCCATGTAGGGCTGGGTATCGTTCAAAATTTTTCGATATCGATACCGTTTCGATACTTGGATTTCGATACCGGTTCCTGAACGATACTTTTTTCGATACCAATTTTTAGAAAAATCCATTTTAACAAAAATAAAACTGCATTACACATTGAAATTATTTTACAAATCTTTAGTTTCCCCCCATCTTAAGTTTTACAGCAGAAAAAAATAAAACCTACTGTATTTAACATAACTTTAAGTTCTCTAAACGTATTGCCGTCCCTACAAAAAATATTGGAGTACTACAAAGGAAAGAAATGTAGCTAAAACAAATAAATCAGTGGAATAGTTTTCAGTGCAAAACAGAGAGTTGCAAATCAGGGTTTAATGCTCACTGATGCAACAGAACTCTATTCTTGTACAAACTGATGAGATGGCTCCACTTCATGCATGGAAGACTAGTTGAGCATTGACTAGCCTATCAATATAGCCTTATATGCCACAAAGTGAATCGCATTTATATTCAACAAACTATCATGACATCAGCGTTTGTTAACGAGTTGCTAAAAATACATGGGCGATAACTGCCCGCTTGCACATAACGCTAATTAATTAAACATTAACGCTAGCGTTGCAGATCAGTGTGCTCACTGCTGCAACAGAACGTCATTCTTGTCAAATCTGACGAGACAGCTCAACTTCACTGACTAGCCAATCAATATAAATTAATCGCATTTACATTCAACAAACTATCATGACATCAGCGTTTGTTAACGAGTTGCTAAAAATACACAATGCCCGCTTGCGCATAACGTTACGGCGGCAATTAATTAAACGATCTAATGCTACAACTCACAGCCAGATGCATGGATTTGTCAGACTGAGGGATCTGATAACCGCTAACTTGCGGTAAGCTGAGCTGACCCACCTCTCAATTATTTCTCTTGTCTGTGGAAACCAGTCCGTGTTGTTTCTGTTTCTTTTCCTGCTTTTCATCATCTTCGCCATATGGTAATCCAGGATAGGAGTAGCTTGAGTGGCTAACTTCTTGTATACTATCCGCACCGCACGCCTGGCTCACAGTCACAACAAACACACCGGCTAAAGTGGGCGTAACGTTTCCTGCATGCCTCTACATGACAGCCAATCACCAGCCGTATTAGAGCGCGGCGTGCAAGCATGTCGCATGCTTATAGGCTCAATGACGCTGTTTTGTTTTGGTATCGAAAATTGGTATCGATTGACAAGGGAGGCTTCGATACCCCTTAGTATCGATGTTTCCATTTCGGTGCCAAGTAAGTATCGAAACTCGATACCCAGCCCTAGCTCCATGTACAAGTACCTCTCCGCTCAATGTACAAGTACCTCTCCGCTCAATGTACAAGTACCTCTCCGCTCCATGTACAAGTACCTCTCCGCTCCATGTACAAGTACCTCTCCGCTCCATGTACAAGTACCTCTCCGCTCCATGTACAAGTACATCTCTGCTCCATGTACAAGTACCTCTCCGCTCAATGTACAAGTACATCTCCGCTCCATGTACAAGTACCTCTCCGCTCCATGTACAAGTACATCTCCGCTCCATGTACAAGTACCTCTCCGCTCCATGTACAAGTACCTCTCCGCTCAATGTACAAGTACATCTCCGCTCCATGTACAAGTACCTCTCCGCTCAATGTACAAGTACCTCTCCGCTCCATGTACAAGTACCTCTCCGCTCCATGTACAAGTACCTCTCCGCTCCATGTACAAGTACCTCTCCGCTCAATGTCAAGTATCGACAGTACCTCTCCGCTCCATGTACAAGTACCTCTCCGCTGAATGTACAAGTGTCGACAGTACCTCTCCGCTCAATGTACAAGTACCTCTCCGCTCCATGTACAAGTACCTCTCCGCTCTCATGTACAAGTACCTCTCCGCTCCATGTACAAGTACCTCTCCGCTCAATGTACAAGTACCTCTGCGCTCCATGTACAAGTACCTCTCCGCTCAATGTACAAGTACCTCTCCGCTCAATGTACAAGTGTCGACAGTACCTCTCCGCTCCATGTACAAGTACCTCTCCGCTCAATGTACAAGTGTTGACAGTACCTCTACGCTCAATGTACAAGTGTCGACAGTACCTCTCCGCTCTCATGTACAAGTACCTCTCCGATCCATGTACAAGTACATCTCCGCTCCATGTACAAGTACATCTCCGCTCAATGTACAAGTACCTCTCCGCTCCATGTACAAGTACCTCTCCGCTCCATGTACAAGTACCTCTCCGCTCCATGTACAAGTACCTCTCCGCTCCATGTACAAGTACCTCTCCGCTCAATGTACAAGTACCTCTCCGCTCCATGTACAAGTACCTCTCCGCTCCATGTACAAGTACCTCTCCGCTCCATGTACAAGTACCTCTCCGCTCAATGTACAAGTACCTCTCCGCTCCATGTACAAGTACCTCTCCGCTCCATGTACAAGTACCTCTCCGCTCCATGTACAAGTACCTCTCCGCTCAATGTACAAGTACCTCTCCGCTCCCTGTACAAGTACATCTCCGCTCCATGTACAAGTACCTCTCCGCTCCATGTACAAGTACCTCTCCGCTCAATGTACAAGTGTCGACAGTACCTCTCCGCTCCATGTACAAGTACCTCTCCGCTCCATGTACAAGTACCTCTCCGCTCAATGTACAAGTGTCGACAGTACCTCTCCGCTCCATCTACAAGTACCTCTCCGCTCCATGTACAAGTACCTCTCCGCTCCATGTACAAGCACCTCTCCGCTACATGTACAAGTACCTCTCCGCTCCATGTACAAGTACCTCTCCGCTCCATGTACAAGTACCTCTCCGCTCAATGTACAAGTACCTCTCCGCTCCATGTACAAATACCTCTCCGCTCCATGTACAAATACCTCTCCGCTCCATGTACAAGTACCTCTCCGCTCAATGTACAAGTACCTCTCCGCTCCCTGTACAAGTACATCTCCGCTCCATGTACAAGTACCTCTCCGCTCCATGTACAAGTACCTCTCCGCTCAATGTACAAGTGTCGACAGTACCTCTCCGCTCCATGTACAAGTACCTCTCCGCTCCATGTACAAGTACCTCTCCGCTCAATGTACAAGTGTCGACAGTACCTCTCCGCTCCATCTACAAGTACCTCTCCGCTCAATGTACAAGTACCTCTCCGCTGAATGTACAAGTACCTCTCCGCTCCATGTACAAGTACCTCTCCGCTCCATGTACAAATACCTCTCCGCTCCATGTACAAGTACCTCTCCGCTCCATGTACAAGCACCTCTCCGCTACATGTACAAGTACCTCTCCGCTCCATGTACAAGTACCTCTCCGCTCCATGTACAAGTACCTCTCCGCTCCATGTACAAGTACCTCTCCGCTCAATGTCAAGTATCGACAGTACCTCTCCGCTCCATGTACAAGTACCTCTCCGCTGAATGTACAAGTGTCGACAGTACCTCTCCGCTCAATGTACAAGTACCTCTCCGCTCCATGTACAAGTACCTCTCCGCTCTCATGTACAAGTACCTCTCCGCTCCATGTACAAGTACCTCTCCGCTCAATGTACAAGTACCTCTGCGCTCCATGTACAAGTACCTCTCCGCTCAATGTACAAGTACCTCTCCGCTCAATGTACAAGTGTCGACAGTACCTCTCCGCTCCATGTACAAGTACCTCTCCGCTCAATGTACAAGTGTCGACAGTACCTCTACGCTCAATGTACAAGTGTCGACAGTACCTCTCCGCTCTCATGTACAAGTACCTCTCCGATCCATGTACAAGTACATCTCCGCTCCATGTACAAGTACATCTCCGCTCAATGTACAAGTACCTCTCCGCTCCATGTACAAGTACCTCTCCGCTCCATGTACAAGTACCTCTCCGCTCCATGTACAAGTACCTCTCCGCTCCATGTACAAGTACCTCTCCGCTCAATGTACAAGTACCTCTCCGCTCCATGTACAAGTACCTCTCCGCTCCATGTACAAGTACCTCTCCGCTCCATGTACAAGTACCTCTCCGCTCAATGTACAAGTACCTCTCCGCTCCATGTACAAGTACCTCTCCGCTCCATGTACAAGTACCTCTCCGCTCCATGTACAAGTACCTCTCCGCTCAATGTACAAGTACCTCTCCGCTCCCTGTACAAGTACATCTCCGCTCCATGTACAAGTACCTCTCCGCTCCATGTACAAGTACCTCTCCGCTCAATGTACAAGTGTCGACAGTACCTCTCCGCTCCATGTACAAGTACCTCTCCGCTCCATGTACAAGTACCTCTCCGCTCAATGTACAAGTGTCGACAGTACCTCTCCGCTCCATCTACAAGTACCTCTCCGCTCCATGTACAAGTACCTCTCCGCTCCATGTACAAGCACCTCTCCGCTACATGTACAAGTACCTCTCCGCTCCATGTACAAGTACCTCTCCGCTCCATGTACAAGTACCTCTCCGCTCAATGTACAAGTACCTCTCCGCTCCATGTACAAATACCTCTCCGCTCCATGTACAAATACCTCTCCGCTCCATGTACAAGTACCTCTCCGCTCAATGTACAAGTACCTCTCCGCTCCCTGTACAAGTACATCTCCGCTCCATGTACAAGTACCTCTCCGCTCCATGTACAAGTACCTCTCCGCTCAATGTACAAGTGTCGACAGTACCTCTCCGCTCCATGTACAAGTACCTCTCCGCTCCATGTACAAGTACCTCTCCGCTCAATGTACAAGTGTCGACAGTACCTCTCCGCTCCATCTACAAGTACCTCTCCGCTCAATGTACAAGTACCTCTCCGCTGAATGTACAAGTACCTCTCCGCTCCATGTACAAGTACCTCTCCGCTCCATGTACAAATACCTCTCCGCTCCATGTACAAGTACCTCTCCGCTCCATGTACAAGCACCTCTCCGCTACATGTACAAGTACCTCTCCGCTCCATGTACAAGTACCTCTCCGCTCCATGTACAAGTACCTCTCCGCTCAATGTACAAGTACCTCTCCGCTCCATGTACAAATACCTCTCCGCTCCATGTACAAATACCTCTCCGCTCCATGTACAAGTACCTCTCCGCTCCATGTACCAGTACCTCTCCGCTCAATGTACAAGTACATCTCCGCTCAATGTACAAGTACATCTCCGCTCAATGTACAAGTACGTCTCCGCTCAATGTACAAGTACCTCTCCGCTCAATGTACAAGTACCTCTCCGCTCCATGTACAAGTACCTCTCCGCTCAATGTACAAGTACATCTCCGCTCCATGTACCAGTACCTCTCCGCTCAATGTACAAGTACCTCTCCGCTCAATGTACAAGTACATCTCCGCTCCATGTACAAGTACGTCTCCGCTCAATGTATAAGTACCTCTCCGCTCCATGTACAAGTACCTCTCCGCTCCATGTACAAGTACATCTCCGCTCCATGTACAAGTACATCTCCGCTCCATGTACAAGTACCTCTCCGCTCCATGTACAAGTACCTCTCCGCTCCATGTACAAGTACATCTCCGCTCCATGTACAAGTACCTCTCCGCTCAATGTACAAGTACATCTCCGCTCCATGTACAAGTACATCTCCACTCCATGTACAAGTACCTCTCCGCTCAATGTACAAGTACATCTCCGCTCCATGTACCAGTACCTCTCCGCTCAATGTACAAGTACATCTCCACTCCATGTACAAGTACCTCTCCGCTCAATGTACAAGTACATCTCCGCTCCATGTACCAGTACCTCTCCGCTCAATGTACAAGTACATCTCCACTCCATGTACAAGTACCTCTCCGCTCAATGTACAAGTACCTCTCCGCTCCATGTACAAGTACCTCTCCGCTCCATGTACAAGTACCTCTCCGCTCCATGTACAAGTACCTCTCCGCTCAATGTCAAGTATCGACAGTACCTCTCCGCTCCATGTACAAGTACCTCTCCGCTGAATGTACAAGTGTCGACAGTACCTCTCCGCTCAATGTACAAGTACCTCTCCGCTCCATGTACAAGTACCTCTCCGCTCTCATGTACAAGTACCTCTCCGCTCCATGTACAAGTACCTCTCCGCTCAATGTACAAGTACCTCTGCGCTCCATGTACAAGTACCTCTCCGCTCAATGTACAAGTACCTCTCCGCTCAATGTACAAGTGTCGACAGTACCTCTCCGCTCCATGTACAAGTACCTCTCCGCTCAATGTACAAGTGTCGACAGTACCTCTACGCTCAATGTACAAGTGTCGACAGTACCTCTCCGCTCTCATGTACAAGTACCTCTCCGATCCATGTACAAGTACATCTCCGCTCCATGTACAAGTACATCTCCGCTCAATGTACAAGTACCTCTCCGCTCCATGTACAAGTACCTCTCCGCTCCATGTACAAGTACCTCTCCGCTCCATGTACAAGTACCTCTCCGCTCAATGTACAAGTACCTCTCCGCTCCATGTACAAGTACCTCTCCGCTCCATGTACAAGTACCTCTCCGCTCCATGTACAAGTACCTCTCCGCTCAATGTACAAGTACCTCTCCGCTCCATGTACAAGTACCTCTCCGCTCCATGTACAAGTACCTCTCCGCTCCATGTACAAGTACCTCTCCGCTCAATGTACAAGTACCTCTCCGCTCCCTGTACAAGTACATCTCCGCTCCATGTACAAGTACCTCTCCGCTCCATGTACAAGTACCTCTCCGCTCAATGTACAAGTGTCGACAGTACCTCTCCGCTCCATGTACAAGTACCTCTCCGCTCCATGTACAAGTACCTCTCCGCTCAATGTACAAGTGTCGACAGTACCTCTCCGCTCCATCTACAAGTACCTCTCCGCTCCATGTACAAGTACCTCTCCGCTCCATGTACAAGCACCTCTCCGCTACATGTACAAGTACCTCTCCGCTCCATGTACAAGTACCTCTCCGCTCCATGTACAAGTACCTCTCCGCTCAATGTACAAGTACCTCTCCGCTCCATGTACAAATACCTCTCCGCTCCATGTACAAATACCTCTCCGCTCCATGTACAAGTACCTCTCCGCTCAATGTACAAGTACCTCTCCGCTCCCTGTACAAGTACATCTCCGCTCCATGTACAAGTACCTCTCCGCTCCATGTACAAGTACCTCTCCGCTCAATGTACAAGTGTCGACAGTACCTCTCCGCTCCATGTACAAGTACCTCTCCGCTCCATGTACAAGTACCTCTCCGCTCAATGTACAAGTGTCGACAGTACCTCTCCGCTCCATCTACAAGTACCTCTCCGCTCAATGTACAAGTACCTCTCCGCTGAATGTACAAGTACCTCTCCGCTCCATGTACAAGTACCTCTCCGCTCCATGTACAAATACCTCTCCGCTCCATGTACAAGTACCTCTCCGCTCCATGTACAAGCACCTCTCCGCTACATGTACAAGTACCTCTCCGCTCCATGTACAAGTACCTCTCCGCTCCATGTACAAGTACCTCTCCGCTCAATGTACAAGTACCTCTCCGCTCCATGTACAAATACCTCTCCGCTCCATGTACAAATACCTCTCCGCTCCATGTACAAGTACCTCTCCGCTCCATGTACCAGTACCTCTCCGCTCAATGTACAAGTACATCTCCGCTCAATGTACAAGTACATCTCCGCTCAATGTACAAGTACGTCTCCGCTCAATGTACAAGTACCTCTCCGCTCAATGTACAAGTACCTCTCCGCTCCATGTACAAGTACCTCTCCGCTCAATGTACAAGTACATCTCCGCTCCATGTACCAGTACCTCTCCGCTCAATGTACAAGTACCTCTCCGCTCAATGTACAAGTACATCTCCGCTCCATGTACAAGTACGTCTCCGCTCAATGTATAAGTACCTCTCCGCTCCATGTACAAGTACCTCTCCGCTCCATGTACAAGTACATCTCCGCTCCATGTACAAGTACATCTCCGCTCCATGTACAAGTACCTCTCCGCTCCATGTACAAGTACCTCTCCGCTCCATGTACAAGTACATCTCCGCTCCATGTACAAGTACCTCTCCGCTCAATGTACAAGTACATCTCCGCTCCATGTACAAGTACATCTCCACTCCATGTACAAGTACCTCTCCGCTCAATGTACAAGTACATCTCCGCTCCATGTACCAGTACCTCTCCGCTCAATGTACAAGTACATCTCCACTCCATGTACAAGTACCTCTCCGCTCAATGTACAAGTACATCTCCGCTCCATGTACCAGTACCTCTCCGCTCAATGTACAAGTACATCTCCACTCCATGTACAAGTACCTCTCCGCTCAATGTACAAGTACATCTCCGCTCCATGTACCAGTACCTCTCCGCTCAATGTACAAGTACATCTCCGCTCCATGTACAAGTACCTCTCCGCTCAATGTACAAGTACCTCTCCGCTCAATGTACAAGTACATCTCCGCTCCATGTACCAGTACCTCTCCGCTCAATGTACAAGTACATCTGCGCTCCATGTAGGGCTGGGTATCGTTCAAAATTTTTCGATATCGATACCGTTTCGATACTTGGATTTCGATACCGGTTCCTGAACGATACTTTTTTCGATACCAATTTTTAGAAAAATCCATTTTAACAAAAATAAAACTGCATTACACATTGAAATTATTTTACAAATCTTTAGTTTCCCCCCATCTTAAGTTTTACAGCAGAAAAAAATAAAACCTACTGTATTTAACATAACTTTAAGTTCTCTAAACGTATTGCCGTCCCTACAAAAAATATTGGAGTACTACAAAGGAAAGAAATGTAGCTAAAACAAATAAATCAGTGGAATAGTTTTCAGTGCAAAACAGAGAGTTGCAAATCAGGGTTTAATGCTCACTGATGCAACAGAACTCTATTCTTGTACAAACTGATGAGATGGCTCCACTTCATGCATGGAAGACTAGTTGAGCATTGACTAGCCTATCAATATAGCCTTATATGCCACAAAGTGAATCGCATTTATATTCAACAAACTATCATGACATCAGCGTTTGTTAACGAGTTGCTAAAAATACATGGGCGATAACTGCCCGCTTGCACATAACGCTAATTAATTAAACATTAACGCTAGCGTTGCAGATCAGTGTGCTCACTGCTGCAACAGAACGTCATTCTTGTCAAATCTGACGAGACAGCTCAACTTCACTGACTAGCCAATCAATATAAATGAATCGCATTTACATTCAACAAACTATCATGACATCAGCGTTTGTTAACGAGTTGCTAAAAATACACAATGCCCGCTTGCGCATAACGTTACGGCGGCAATTAATTAAACGATCTAATGCTACAACTCACAGCCAGATGCATGGATTTGTCAGACTGAGGGATCTGATAACCGCTAACTTGCGGTAAGCTGAGCTGACCCACCTCTCAATTATTTCTCTTGTCTGTGGAAACCAGTCCGTGTTGTTTCTGTTTCTTTTCCTGCTTTTCATCATCTTCGCCATATGGTAATCCAGGATAGGAGTAGCTTGAGTGGCTAACTTCTTGTATACTATCCGCACCGCACGCCTGGCTCACAGTCACAACAAACACACCGGCTAAAGTGGGCGTAACGTTTCCTGCATGCCTCTACATGACAGCCAATCACCAGCCGTATTAGAGCGCGGCGTGCAAGCATGTCGCATGCTTATAGGCTCAATGACGCTGTTTTGTTTTGGTATCGAAAATTGGTATCGATTGACAAGGGAGGCTTCGATACCCCTTAGTATCGATGTTTCCATTTCGGTGCCAAGTAAGTATCGAAACTCGATACCCAGCCCTAGCTCCATGTACAAGTACCTCTCCGCTCAATGTACAAGTACCTCTCCGCTCAATGTACAAGTACCTCTCCGCTCCATGTACAAGTACCTCTCCGCTCCATGTACAAGTACCTCTCCGCTCCATGTACAAGTACCTCTCCGCTCCATGTACAAGTACATCTCTGCTCCATGTACAAGTACCTCTCCGCTCAATGTACAAGTACATCTCCGCTCCATGTACAAGTACCTCTCCGCTCCATGTACAAGTACATCTCCGCTCCATGTACAAGTACCTCTCCGCTCCATGTACAAGTACCTCTCCGCTCAATGTACAAGTACATCTCCGCTCCATGTACAAGTACCTCTCCGCTCCATGTACAAGTACCTCTCCGCTCCATGTACAAGTACCTCTCCGCTCAATGTACAAGTACCTCTCCGCTCCATGTACAAGTACCTCTCCGCTCAATGTACAAGTACATCTCCGCTCCATGTACCAGTACCTCTCCGCTCAATGTACAAGTACCTCTCCGCTCAATGTACAAGTACATCTCCGCTCCATGTACAAGTACGTCTCCGCTCAATGTATAAGTACCTCTCCGCTCCATGTACAAGTACCTCTCCGCTCCATGTACAAGTACATCTCCGCTCCATGTACAAGTACATCTCCGCTCCATGTACAAGTACCTCTCCGCTCCATGTACAAGTACCTCTCCGCTCCATGTACAAGTACATCTCCGCTCCATGTACAAGTACCTCTCCGCTCAATGTACAAGTACATCTCCGCTCCATGTACAAGTACATCTCCACTCCATGTACAAGTACCTCTCCGCTCAATGTACAAGTACATCTCCGCTCCATGTACCAGTACCTCTCCGCTCAATGTACAAGTACATCTCCACTCCATGTACAAGTACCTCTCCGCTCAATGTACAAGTACATCTCCGCTCCATGTACCAGTACCTCTCCGCTCAATGTACAAGTACATCTCCACTCCATGTACAAGTACCTCTCCGCTCAATGTACAAGTACATCTCCGCTCCATGTACCAGTACCTCTCCGCTCAATGTACAAGTACATCTCCGCTCCATGTACAAGTACCTCTCCGCTCAATGTACAAGTACCTCTCCGCTCAATGTACAAGTACATCTCCGCTCCATGTACCAGTACCTCTCCGCTCAATGTACAAGTACATCTGCGCTCCATGTAGGGCTGGGTATCGTTCAAAATTTTTCGATATCGATACCGTTTCGATACTTGGATTTCGATACCGGTTCCTGAACGATACTTTTTTCGATACCAATTTTTAGAAAAATCCATTTTAACAAAAATAAAACTGCATTACACATTGAAATTATTTTACAAATCTTTAGTTTCCCCCCATCTTAAGTTTTACAGCAGAAAAAAATAAAACCTACTGTATTTAACATAACTTTAAGTTCTCTAAACGTATTGCCGTCCCTACAAAAAATATTGGAGTACTACAAAGGAAAGAAATGTAGCTAAAACAAATAAATCAGTGGAATAGTTTTCAGTGCAAAACAGAGAGTTGCAAATCAGGGTTTAATGCTCACTGATGCAACAGAACTCTATTCTTGTACAAACTGATGAGATGGCTCCACTTCATGCATGGAAGACTAGTTGAGCATTGACTAGCCTATCAATATAGCCTTATATGCCACAAAGTGAATCGCATTTATATTCAACAAACTATCATGACATCAGCGTTTGTTAACGAGTTGCTAAAAATACATGGGCGATAACTGCCCGCTTGCACATAACGCTAATTAATTAAACATTAACGCTAGCGTTGCAGATCAGTGTGCTCACTGCTGCAACAGAACGTCATTCTTGTCAAATCTGACGAGACAGCTCAACTTCACTGACTAGCCAATCAATATAAATGAATCGCATTTACATTCAACAAACTATCATGACATCAGCGTTTGTTAACGAGTTGCTAAAAATACACAATGCCCGCTTGCGCATAACGTTACGGCGGCAATTAATTAAACGATCTAATGCTACAACTCACAGCCAGATGCATGGATTTGTCAGACTGAGGGATCTGATAACCGCTAACTTGCGGTAAGCTGAGCTGACCCACCTCTCAATTATTTCTCTTGTCTGTGGAAACCAGTCCGTGTTGTTTCTGTTTCTTTTCCTGCTTTTCATCATCTTCGCCATATGGTAATCCAGGATAGGAGTAGCTTGAGTGGCTAACTTCTTGTATACTATCCGCACCGCACGCCTGGCTCACAGTCACAACAAACACACCGGCTAAAGTGGGCGTAACGTTTCCTGCATGCCTCTACATGACAGCCAATCACCAGCCGTATTAGAGCGCGGCGTGCAAGCATGTCGCATGCTTATAGGCTCAATGACGCTGTTTTGTTTTGGTATCGAAAATTGGTATCGATTGACAAGGGAGGCTTCGATACCCCTTAGTATCGATGTTTCCATTTCGGTGCCAAGTAAGTATCGAAACTCGATACCCAGCCCTAGCTCCATGTACAAGTACCTCTCCGCTCAATGTACAAGTACCTCTCCGCTCAATGTACAAGTACCTCTCCGCTCCATGTACAAGTACCTCTCCGCTCCATGTACAAGTACCTCTCCGCTCCATGTACAAGTACCTCTCCGCTCCATGTACAAGTACATCTCTGCTCCATGTACAAGTACCTCTCCGCTCAATGTACAAGTACATCTCCGCTCCATGTACAAGTACCTCTCCGCTCCATGTACAAGTACATCTCCGCTCCATGTACAAGTACCTCTCCGCTCCATGTACAAGTACCTCTCCGCTCAATGTACAAGTACATCTCCGCTCCATGTACAAGTACCTCTCCGCTCCATGTACAAGTACCTCTCCGCTCCATGTACAAGTACCTCTCCGCTCAATGTACAAGTACCTCTCCGCTCCATGTACAAGTACCTCTCCGCTCAATGTACAAGTACATCTCCGCTCCATGTACCAGTACCTCTCCGCTCAATGTACAAGTACCTCTCCGCTCAATGTACAAGTACATCTCCGCTCCATGTACAAGTACGTCTCCGCTCAATGTATAAGTACCTCTCCGCTCCATGTACAAGTACCTCTCCGCTCCATGTACAAGTACATCTCCGCTCCATGTACAAGTACATCTCCGCTCCATGTACAAGTACCTCTCCGCTCCATGTACAAGTACCTCTCCGCTCCATGTACAAGTACATCTCCGCTCCATGTACAAGTACCTCTCCGCTCAATGTACAAGTACATCTCCGCTCCATGTACAAGTACATCTCCACTCCATGTACAAGTACCTCTCCGCTCAATGTACAAGTACATCTCCGCTCCATGTACCAGTACCTCTCCGCTCAATGTACAAGTACATCTCCACTCCATGTACAAGTACCTCTCCGCTCAATGTACAAGTACATCTCCGCTCCATGTACCAGTACCTCTCCGCTCAATGTACAAGTACATCTCCACTCCATGTACAAGTACCTCTCCGCTCAATGTACAAGTACATCTCCGCTCCATGTACCAGTACCTCTCCGCTCAATGTACAAGTACATCTCCGCTCCATGTACAAGTACCTCTCCGCTCAATGTACAAGTACCTCTCCGCTCAATGTACAAGTACATCTCCGCTCCATGTACCAGTACCTCTCCGCTCAATGTACAAGTACATCTGCGCTCCATGTAGGGCTGGGTATCGTTCAAAATTTTTCGATATCGATACCGTTTCGATACTTGGATTTCGATACCGGTTCCTGAACGATACTTTTTTCGATACCAATTTTTAGAAAAATCCATTTTAACAAAAATAAAACTGCATTACACATTGAAATTATTTTACAAATCTTTAGTTTCCCCCCATCTTAAGTTTTACAGCAGAAAAAAATAAAACCTACTGTATTTAACATAACTTTAAGTTCTCTAAACGTATTGCCGTCCCTACAAAAAATATTGGAGTACTACAAAGGAAAGAAATGTAGCTAAAACAAATAAATCAGTGGAATAGTTTTCAGTGCAAAACAGAGAGTTGCAAATCAGGGTTTAATGCTCACTGATGCAACAGAACTCTATTCTTGTACAAACTGATGAGATGGCTCCACTTCATGCATGGAAGACTAGTTGAGCATTGACTAGCCTATCAATATAGCCTTATATGCCACAAAGTGAATCGCATTTATATTCAACAAACTATCATGACATCAGCGTTTGTTAACGAGTTGCTAAAAATACATGGGCGATAACTGCCCGCTTGCACATAACGCTAATTAATTAAACATTAACGCTAGCGTTGCAGATCAGTGTGCTCACTGCTGCAACAGAACGTCATTCTTGTCAAATCTGACGAGACAGCTCAACTTCACTGACTAGCCAATCAATATAAATGAATCGCATTTACATTCAACAAACTATCATGACATCAGCGTTTGTTAACGAGTTGCTAAAAATACACAATGCCCGCTTGCGCATAACGTTACGGCGGCAATTAATTAAACGATCTAATGCTACAACTCACAGCCAGATGCATGGATTTGTCAGACTGAGGGATCTGATAACCGCTAACTTGCGGTAAGCTGAGCTGACCCACCTCTCAATTATTTCTCTTGTCTGTGGAAACCAGTCCGTGTTGTTTCTGTTTCTTTTCCTGCTTTTCATCATCTTCGCCATATGGTAATCCAGGATAGGAGTAGCTTGAGTGGCTAACTTCTTGTATACTATCCGCACCGCACGCCTGGCTCACAGTCACAACAAACACACCGGCTAAAGTGGGCGTAACGTTTCCTGCATGCCTCTACATGACAGCCAATCACCAGCCGTATTAGAGCGCGGCGTGCAAGCATGTCGCATGCTTATAGGCTCAATGACGCTGTTTTGTTTTGGTATCGAAAATTGGTATCGATTGACAAGGGAGGCTTCGATACCCCTTAGTATCGATGTTTCCATTTCGGTGCCAAGTAAGTATCGAAACTCGATACCCAGCCCTAGCTCCATGTACAAGTACCTCTCCGCTCAATGTACAAGTACCTCTCCGCTCAATGTACAAGTACCTCTCCGCTCCATGTACAAGTACCTCTCCGCTCCATGTACAAGTACCTCTCCGCTCCATGTACAAGTACCTCTCCGCTCCATGTACAAGTACATCTCTGCTCCATGTACAAGTACCTCTCCGCTCAATGTACAAGTACATCTCCGCTCCATGTACAAGTACCTCTCCGCTCCATGTACAAGTACATCTCCGCTCCATGTACAAGTACCTCTCCGCTCCATGTACAAGTACCTCTCCGCTCAATGTACAAGTACATCTCCGCTCCATGTACAAGTACCTCTCCGCTCCATGTACAAGTACCTCTCCGCTCCATGTACAAGTACCTCTCCGCTCAATGTACAAGTACCTCTCCGCTCCATGTACAAGTACCTCTCCGCTCAATGTACAAGTACATCTCCGCTCCATGTACCAGTACCTCTCCGCTCAATGTACAAGTACCTCTCCGCTCAATGTACAAGTACATCTCCGCTCCATGTACAAGTACGTCTCCGCTCAATGTATAAGTACCTCTCCGCTCCATGTACAAGTACCTCTCCGCTCCATGTACAAGTACATCTCCGCTCCATGTACAAGTACATCTCCGCTCCATGTACAAGTACCTCTCCGCTCCATGTACAAGTACCTCTCCGCTCCATGTACAAGTACATCTCCGCTCCATGTACAAGTACCTCTCCGCTCAATGTACAAGTACATCTCCGCTCCATGTACAAGTACATCTCCACTCCATGTACAAGTACCTCTCCGCTCAATGTACAAGTACATCTCCGCTCCATGTACCAGTACCTCTCCGCTCAATGTACAAGTACATCTCCACTCCATGTACAAGTACCTCTCCGCTCAATGTACAAGTACATCTCCGCTCCATGTACCAGTACCTCTCCGCTCAATGTACAAGTACATCTCCACTCCATGTACAAGTACCTCTCCGCTCAATGTACAAGTACATCTCCGCTCCATGTACCAGTACCTCTCCGCTCAATGTACAAGTACATCTCCGCTCCATGTACAAGTACCTCTCCGCTCAATGTACAAGTACCTCTCCGCTCAATGTACAAGTACATCTCCGCTCCATGTACCAGTACCTCTCCGCTCAATGTACAAGTACATCTGCGCTCCATGTAGGGCTGGGTATCGTTCAAAATTTTTCGATATCGATACCGTTTCGATACTTGGATTTCGATACCGGTTCCTGAACGATACTTTTTTCGATACCAATTTTTAGAAAAATCCATTTTAACAAAAATAAAACTGCATTACACATTGAAATTATTTTACAAATCTTTAGTTTCCCCCCATCTTAAGTTTTACAGCAGAAAAAAATAAAACCTACTGTATTTAACATAACTTTAAGTTCTCTAAACGTATTGCCGTCCCTACAAAAAATATTGGAGTACTACAAAGGAAAGAAATGTAGCTAAAACAAATAAATCAGTGGAATAGTTTTCAGTGCAAAACAGAGAGTTGCAAATCAGGGTTTAATGCTCACTGATGCAACAGAACTCTATTCTTGTACAAACTGATGAGATGGCTCCACTTCATGCATGGAAGACTAGTTGAGCATTGACTAGCCTATCAATATAGCCTTATATGCCACAAAGTGAATCGCATTTATATTCAACAAACTATCATGACATCAGCGTTTGTTAACGAGTTGCTAAAAATACATGGGCGATAACTGCCCGCTTGCACATAACGCTAATTAATTAAACATTAACGCTAGCGTTGCAGATCAGTGTGCTCACTGCTGCAACAGAACGTCATTCTTGTCAAATCTGACGAGACAGCTCAACTTCACTGACTAGCCAATCAATATAAATGAATCGCATTTACATTCAACAAACTATCATGACATCAGCGTTTGTTAACGAGTTGCTAAAAATACACAATGCCCGCTTGCGCATAACGTTACGGCGGCAATTAATTAAACGATCTAATGCTACAACTCACAGCCAGATGCATGGATTTGTCAGACTGAGGGATCTGATAACCGCTAACTTGCGGTAAGCTGAGCTGACCCACCTCTCAATTATTTCTCTTGTCTGTGGAAACCAGTCCGTGTTGTTTCTGTTTCTTTTCCTGCTTTTCATCATCTTCGCCATATGGTAATCCAGGATAGGAGTAGCTTGAGTGGCTAACTTCTTGTATACTATCCGCACCGCACGCCTGGCTCACAGTCACAACAAACACACCGGCTAAAGTGGGCGTAACGTTTCCTGCATGCCTCTACATGACAGCCAATCACCAGCCGTATTAGAGCGCGGCGTGCAAGCATGTCGCATGCTTATAGGCTCAATGACGCTGTTTTGTTTTGGTATCGAAAATTGGTATCGATTGACAAGGGAGGCTTCGATACCCCTTAGTATCGATGTTTCCATTTCGGTGCCAAGTAAGTATCGAAACTCGATACCCAGCCCTAGCTCCATGTACAAGTACCTCTCCGCTCAATGTACAAGTACCTCTCCGCTCAATGTACAAGTACCTCTCCGCTCCATGTACAAGTACCTCTCCGCTCCATGTACAAGTACCTCTCCGCTCCATGTACAAGTACCTCTCCGCTCCATGTACAAGTACATCTCTGCTCCATGTACAAGTACCTCTCCGCTCAATGTACAAGTACATCTCCGCTCCATGTACAAGTACCTCTCCGCTCCATGTACAAGTACATCTCCGCTCCATGTACAAGTACCTCTCCGCTCCATGTACAAGTACCTCTCCGCTCAATGTACAAGTACATCTCCGCTCCATGTACAAGTACCTCTCCGCTCCATGTACAAGTACCTCTCCGCTCCATGTACAAGTACCTCTCCGCTCAATGTACAAGTACCTCTCCGCTCCATGTACAAGTACCTCTCCGCTCAATGTACAAGTACATCTCCGCTCCATGTACCAGTACCTCTCCGCTCAATGTACAAGTACCTCTCCGCTCAATGTACAAGTACATCTCCGCTCCATGTACAAGTACGTCTCCGCTCAATGTATAAGTACCTCTCCGCTCCATGTACAAGTACCTCTCCGCTCCATGTACAAGTACATCTCCGCTCCATGTACAAGTACATCTCCGCTCCATGTACAAGTACCTCTCCGCTCCATGTACAAGTACCTCTCCGCTCCATGTACAAGTACATCTCCGCTCCATGTACAAGTACCTCTCCGCTCAATGTACAAGTACATCTCCGCTCCATGTACAAGTACATCTCCACTCCATGTACAAGTACCTCTCCGCTCAATGTACAAGTACATCTCCGCTCCATGTACCAGTACCTCTCCGCTCAATGTACAAGTACATCTCCACTCCATGTACAAGTACCTCTCCGCTCAATGTACAAGTACATCTCCGCTCCATGTACCAGTACCTCTCCGCTCAATGTACAAGTACATCTCCACTCCATGTACAAGTACCTCTCCGCTCAATGTACAAGTACATCTCCGCTCCATGTACCAGTACCTCTCCGCTCAATGTACAAGTACATCTCCGCTCCATGTACAAGTACCTCTCCGCTCAATGTACAAGTACCTCTCCGCTCAATGTACAAGTACATCTCCGCTCCATGTACCAGTACCTCTCCGCTCAATGTACAAGTACATCTGCGCTCCATGTAGGGCTGGGTATCGTTCAAAATTTTTCGATATCGATACCGTTTCGATACTTGGATTTCGATACCGGTTCCTGAACGATACTTTTTTCGATACCAATTTTTAGAAAAATCCATTTTAACAAAAATAAAACTGCATTACACATTGAAATTATTTTACAAATCTTTAGTTTCCCCCCATCTTAAGTTTTACAGCAGAAAAAAATAAAACCTACTGTATTTAACATAACTTTAAGTTCTCTAAACGTATTGCCGTCCCTACAAAAAATATTGGAGTACTACAAAGGAAAGAAATGTAGCTAAAACAAATAAATCAGTGGAATAGTTTTCAGTGCAAAACAGAGAGTTGCAAATCAGGGTTTAATGCTCACTGATGCAACAGAACTCTATTCTTGTACAAACTGATGAGATGGCTCCACTTCATGCATGGAAGACTAGTTGAGCATTGACTAGCCTATCAATATAGCCTTATATGCCACAAAGTGAATCGCATTTATATTCAACAAACTATCATGACATCAGCGTTTGTTAACGAGTTGCTAAAAATACATGGGCGATAACTGCCCGCTTGCACATAACGCTAATTAATTAAACATTAACGCTAGCGTTGCAGATCAGTGTGCTCACTGCTGCAACAGAACGTCATTCTTGTCAAATCTGACGAGACAGCTCAACTTCACTGACTAGCCAATCAATATAAATGAATCGCATTTACATTCAACAAACTATCATGACATCAGCGTTTGTTAACGAGTTGCTAAAAATACACAATGCCCGCTTGCGCATAACGTTACGGCGGCAATTAATTAAACGATCTAATGCTACAACTCACAGCCAGATGCATGGATTTGTCAGACTGAGGGATCTGATAACCGCTAACTTGCGGTAAGCTGAGCTGACCCACCTCTCAATTATTTCTCTTGTCTGTGGAAACCAGTCCGTGTTGTTTCTGTTTCTTTTCCTGCTTTTCATCATCTTCGCCATATGGTAATCCAGGATAGGAGTAGCTTGAGTGGCTAACTTCTTGTATACTATCCGCACCGCACGCCTGGCTCACAGTCACAACAAACACACCGGCTAAAGTGGGCGTAACGTTTCCTGCATGCCTCTACATGACAGCCAATCACCAGCCGTATTAGAGCGCGGCGTGCAAGCATGTCGCATGCTTATAGGCTCAATGACGCTGTTTTGTTTTGGTATCGAAAATTGGTATCGATTGACAAGGGAGGCTTCGATACCCCTTAGTATCGATGTTTCCATTTCGGTGCCAAGTAAGTATCGAAACTCGATACCCAGCCCTAGCTCCATGTACAAGTACCTCTCCGCTCAATGTACAAGTACCTCTCCGCTCAATGTACAAGTACCTCTCCGCTCCATGTACAAGTACCTCTCCGCTCCATGTACAAGTACCTCTCCGCTCCATGTACAAGTACCTCTCCGCTCCATGTACAAGTACATCTCTGCTCCATGTACAAGTACCTCTCCGCTCAATGTACAAGTACATCTCCGCTCCATGTACAAGTACCTCTCCGCTCCATGTACAAGTACATCTCCGCTCCATGTACAAGTACCTCTCCGCTCCATGTCCAAGTACCTCTCCGCTCAATGTACAAGTACATCTCCGCTCCATGTACAAGTACCTCTCCGCTCCATGTACAAGTACCTCTCCGCTCCATGTACAAGTACCTCTCCGCTCAATGTACAAGTACCTCTCCGCTCCATGTACAAGTACCTCTCCGCTCAATGTACAAGTACATCTCCGCTCCATGTACCAGTACCTCTCCGCTCAATGTACAAGTACCTCTCCGCTCAATGTACAAGTACATCTCCGCTCCATGTACAAGTACGTCTCCGCTCAATGTATAAGTACCTCTCCGCTCCATGTACAAGTACCTCTCCGCTCCATGTACAAGTACATCTCCGCTCCATGTACAAGTACATCTCCGCTCCATGTACAAGTACCTCTCCGCTCCATGTACAAGTACCTCTCCGCTCCATGTACAAGTACATCTCCGCTCCATGTACAAGTACCTCTCCGCTCAATGTACAAGTACATCTCCGCTCCATGTACAAGTACATCTCCACTCCATGTACAAGTACCTCTCCGCTCAATGTACAAGTACATCTCCGCTCCATGTACCAGTACCTCTCCGCTCAATGTACAAGTACATCTCCACTCCATGTACAAGTACCTCTCCGCTCAATGTACAAGTACATCTCCGCTCCATGTACCAGTACCTCTCCGCTCAATGTACAAGTACATCTCCACTCCATGTACAAGTACCTCTCCGCTCAATGTACAAGTACATCTCCGCTCCATGTACCAGTACCTCTCCGCTCAATGTACAAGTACATCTCCGCTCCATGTACAAGTACCTCTCCGCTCAATGTACAAGTACCTCTCCGCTCAATGTACAAGTACATCTCCGCTCCATGTACCAGTACCTCTCCGCTCAATGTACAAGTACATCTGCGCTCCATGTAGGGCTGGGTATCGTTCAAAATTTTTCGATATCGATACCGTTTCGATACTTGGATTTCGATACCGGTTCCTGAACGATACTTTTTTCGATACCAATTTTTAGAAAAATCCATTTTAACAAAAATAAAACTGCATTACACATTGAAATTATTTTACAAATCTTTAGTTTCCCCCCATCTTAAGTTTTACAGCAGAAAAAAATAAAACCTACTGTATTTAACATAACTTTAAGTTCTCTAAACGTATTGCCGTCCCTACAAAAAATATTGGAGTACTACAAAGGAAAGAAATGTAGCTAAAACAAATAAATCAGTGGAATAGTTTTCAGTGCAAAACAGAGAGTTGCAAATCAGGGTTTAATGCTCACTGATGCAACAGAACTCTATTCTTGTACAAACTGATGAGATGGCTCCACTTCATGCATGGAAGACTAGTTGAGCATTGACTAGCCTATCAATATAGCCTTATATGCCACAAAGTGAATCGCATTTATATTCAACAAACTATCATGACATCAGCGTTTGTTAACGAGTTGCTAAAAATACATGGGCGATAACTGCCCGCTTGCACATAACGCTAATTAATTAAACATTAACGCTAGCGTTGCAGATCAGTGTGCTCACTGCTGCAACAGAACGTCATTCTTGTCAAATCTGACGAGACAGCTCAACTTCACTGACTAGCCAATCAATATAAATGAATCGCATTTACATTCAACAAACTATCATGACATCAGCGTTTGTTAACGAGTTGCTAAAAATACACAATGCCCGCTTGCGCATAACGTTACGGCGGCAATTAATTAAACGATCTAATGCTACAACTCACAGCCAGATGCATGGATTTGTCAGACTGAGGGATCTGATAACCGCTAACTTGCGGTAAGCTGAGCTGACCCACCTCTCAATTATTTCTCTTGTCTGTGGAAACCAGTCCGTGTTGTTTCTGTTTCTTTTCCTGCTTTTCATCATCTTCGCCATATGGTAATCCAGGATAGGAGTAGCTTGAGTGGCTAACTTCTTGTATACTATCCGCACCGCACGCCTGGCTCACAGTCACAACAAACACACCGGCTAAAGTGGGCGTAACGTTTCCTGCATGCCTCTACATGACAGCCAATCACCAGCCGTATTAGAGCGCGGCGTGCAAGCATGTCGCATGCTTATAGGCTCAATGACGCTGTTTTGTTTTGGTATCGAAAATTGGTATCGATTGACAAGGGAGGCTTCGATACCCCTTAGTATCGATGTTTCCATTTCGGTGCCAAGTAAGTATCGAAACTCGATACCCAGCCCTAGCTCCATGTACAAGTACCTCTCCGCTCAATGTACAAGTACCTCTCCGCTCAATGTACAAGTACCTCTCCGCTCCATGTACAAGTACCTCTCCGCTCCATGTACAAGTACCTCTCCGCTCCATGTACAAGTACCTCTCCGCTCCATGTACAAGTACATCTCTGCTCCATGTACAAGTACCTCTCCGCTCAATGTACAAGTACATCTCCGCTCCATGTACAAGTACCTCTCCGCTCCATGTACAAGTACATCTCCGCTCCATGTACAAGTACCTCTCCGCTCCATGTCCAAGTACCTCTCCGCTCAATGTACAAGTACATCTCCGCTCCATGTACAAGTACCTCTCCGCTCCATGTACAAGTACCTCTCCGCTCCATGTACAAGTACCTCTCCGCTCAATGTACAAGTACCTCTCCGCTCCATGTACAAGTACCTCTCCGCTCAATGTACAAGTACATCTCCGCTCCATGTACCAGTACCTCTCCGCTCAATGTACAAGTACCTCTCCGCTCAATGTACAAGTACATCTCCGCTCCATGTACAAGTACGTCTCCGCTCAATGTATAAGTACCTCTCCGCTCCATGTACAAGTACCTCTCCGCTCCATGTACAAGTACATCTCCGCTCCATGTACAAGTACATCTCCGCTCCATGTACAAGTACCTCTCCGCTCCATGTACAAGTACCTCTCCGCTCCATGTACAAGTACATCTCCGCTCCATGTACAAGTACCTCTCCGCTCAATGTACAAGTACATCTCCGCTCCATGTACAAGTACATCTCCACTCCATGTACAAGTACCTCTCCGCTCAATGTACAAGTACATCTCCGCTCCATGTACCAGTACCTCTCCGCTCAATGTACAAGTACATCTCCACTCCATGTACAAGTACCTCTCCGCTCAATGTACAAGTACATCTCCGCTCCATGTACCAGTACCTCTCCGCTCAATGTACAAGTACATCTCCACTCCATGTACAAGTACCTCTCCGCTCAATGTACAAGTACATCTCCGCTCCATGTACCAGTACCTCTCCGCTCAATGTACAAGTACATCTCCGCTCCATGTACAAGTACCTCTCCGCTCAATGTACAAGTACCTCTCCGCTCAATGTACAAGTACATCTCCGCTCCATGTACCAGTACCTCTCCGCTCAATGTACAAGTACATCTGCGCTCCATGTAGGGCTGGGTATCGTTCAAAATTTTTCGATATCGATACCGTTTCGATACTTGGATTTCGATACCGGTTCCTGAACGATACTTTTTTCGATACCAATTTTTAGAAAAATCCATTTTAACAAAAATAAAACTGCATTACACATTGAAATTATTTTACAAATCTTTAGTTTCCCCCCATCTTAAGTTTTACAGCAGAAAAAAATAAAACCTACTGTATTTAACATAACTTTAAGTTCTCTAAACGTATTGCCGTCCCTACAAAAAATATTGGAGTACTACAAAGGAAAGAAATGTAGCTAAAACAAATAAATCAGTGGAATAGTTTTCAGTGCAAAACAGAGAGTTGCAAATCAGGGTTTAATGCTCACTGATGCAACAGAACTCTATTCTTGTACAAACTGATGAGATGGCTCCACTTCATGCATGGAAGACTAGTTGAGCATTGACTAGCCTATCAATATAGCCTTATATGCCACAAAGTGAATCGCATTTATATTCAACAAACTATCATGACATCAGCGTTTGTTAACGAGTTGCTAAAAATACATGGGCGATAACTGCCCGCTTGCACATAACGCTAATTAATTAAACATTAACGCTAGCGTTGCAGATCAGTGTGCTCACTGCTGCAACAGAACGTCATTCTTGTCAAATCTGACGAGACAGCTCAACTTCACTGACTAGCCAATCAATATAAATGAATCGCATTTACATTCAACAAACTATCATGACATCAGCGTTTGTTAACGAGTTGCTAAAAATACACAATGCCCGCTTGCGCATAACGTTACGGCGGCAATTAATTAAACGATCTAATGCTACAACTCACAGCCAGATGCATGGATTTGTCAGACTGAGGGATCTGATAACCGCTAACTTGCGGTAAGCTGAGCTGACCCACCTCTCAATTATTTCTCTTGTCTGTGGAAACCAGTCCGTGTTGTTTCTGTTTCTTTTCCTGCTTTTCATCATCTTCGCCATATGGTAATCCAGGATAGGAGTAGCTTGAGTGGCTAACTTCTTGTATACTATCCGCACCGCACGCCTGGCTCACAGTCACAACAAACACACCGGCTAAAGTGGGCGTAACGTTTCCTGCATGCCTCTACATGACAGCCAATCACCAGCCGTATTAGAGCGCGGCGTGCAAGCATGTCGCATGCTTATAGGCTCAATGACGCTGTTTTGTTTTGGTATCGAAAATTGGTATCGATTGACAAGGGAGGCTTCGATACCCCTTAGTATCGATGTTTCCATTTCGGTGCCAAGTAAGTATCGAAACTCGATACCCAGCCCTAGCTCCATGTACAAGTACCTCTCCGCTCAATGTACAAGTACCTCTCCGCTCAATGTACAAGTACCTCTCCGCTCCATGTACAAGTACCTCTCCGCTCCATGTACAAGTACCTCTCCGCTCCATGTACAAGTACCTCTCCGCTCCATGTACAAGTACATCTCTGCTCCATGTACAAGTACCTCTCCGCTCAATGTACAAGTACATCTCCGCTCCATGTACAAGTACCTCTCCGCTCCATGTACAAGTACATCTCCGCTCCATGTACAAGTACCTCTCCGCTCCATGTCCAAGTACCTCTCCGCTCAATGTACAAGTACATCTCCGCTCCATGTACAAGTACCTCTCCGCTCCATGTACAAGTACCTCTCCGCTCCATGTACAAGTACCTCTCCGCTCAATGTACAAGTACCTCTCCGCTCCATGTACAAGTACCTCTCCGCTCAATGTACAAGTACATCTCCGCTCCATGTACCAGTACCTCTCCGCTCAATGTACAAGTACCTCTCCGCTCAATGTACAAGTACATCTCCGCTCCATGTACAAGTACGTCTCCGCTCAATGTATAAGTACCTCTCCGCTCCATGTACAAGTACCTCTCCGCTCCATGTACAAGTACATCTCCGCTCCATGTACAAGTACATCTCCGCTCCATGTACAAGTACCTCTCCGCTCCATGTACAAGTACCTCTCCGCTCCATGTACAAGTACATCTCCGCTCCATGTACAAGTACCTCTCCGCTCAATGTACAAGTACATCTCCGCTCCATGTACAAGTACATCTCCACTCCATGTACAAGTACCTCTCCGCTCAATGTACAAGTACATCTCCGCTCCATGTACCAGTACCTCTCCGCTCAATGTACAAGTACATCTCCACTCCATGTACAAGTACCTCTCCGCTCAATGTACAAGTACATCTCCGCTCCATGTACCAGTACCTCTCCGCTCAATGTACAAGTACATCTCCACTCCATGTACAAGTACCTCTCCGCTCAATGTACAAGTACATCTCCGCTCCATGTACCAGTACCTCTCCGCTCAATGTACAAGTACATCTCCGCTCCATGTACAAGTACCTCTCCGCTCAATGTACAAGTACCTCTCCGCTCAATGTACAAGTACATCTCCGCTCCATGTACCAGTACCTCTCCGCTCAATGTACAAGTACATCTGCGCTCCATGTAGGGCTGGGTATCGTTCAAAATTTTTCGATATCGATACCGTTTCGATACTTGGATTTCGATACCGGTTCCTGAACGATACTTTTTTCGATACCAATTTTTAGAAAAATCCATTTTAACAAAAATAAAACTGCATTACACATTGAAATTATTTTACAAATCTTTAGTTTCCCCCCATCTTAAGTTTTACAGCAGAAAAAAATAAAACCTACTGTATTTAACATAACTTTAAGTTCTCTAAACGTATTGCCGTCCCTACAAAAAATATTGGAGTACTACAAAGGAAAGAAATGTAGCTAAAACAAATAAATCAGTGGAATAGTTTTCAGTGCAAAACAGAGAGTTGCAAATCAGGGTTTAATGCTCACTGATGCAACAGAACTCTATTCTTGTACAAACTGATGAGATGGCTCCACTTCATGCATGGAAGACTAGTTGAGCATTGACTAGCCTATCAATATAGCCTTATATGCCACAAAGTGAATCGCATTTATATTCAACAAACTATCATGACATCAGCGTTTGTTAACGAGTTGCTAAAAATACATGGGCGATAACTGCCCGCTTGCACATAACGCTAATTAATTAAACATTAACGCTAGCGTTGCAGATCAGTGTGCTCACTGCTGCAACAGAACGTCATTCTTGTCAAATCTGACGAGACAGCTCAACTTCACTGACTAGCCAATCAATATAAATGAATCGCATTTACATTCAACAAACTATCATGACATCAGCGTTTGTTAACGAGTTGCTAAAAATACACAATGCCCGCTTGCGCATAACGTTACGGCGGCAATTAATTAAACGATCTAATGCTACAACTCACAGCCAGATGCATGGATTTGTCAGACTGAGGGATCTGATAACCGCTAACTTGCGGTAAGCTGAGCTGACCCACCTCTCAATTATTTCTCTTGTCTGTGGAAACCAGTCCGTGTTGTTTCTGTTTCTTTTCCTGCTTTTCATCATCTTCGCCATATGGTAATCCAGGATAGGAGTAGCTTGAGTGGCTAACTTCTTGTATACTATCCGCACCGCACGCCTGGCTCACAGTCACAACAAACACACCGGCTAAAGTGGGCGTAACGTTTCCTGCATGCCTCTACATGACAGCCAATCACCAGCCGTATTAGAGCGCGGCGTGCAAGCATGTCGCATGCTTATAGGCTCAATGACGCTGTTTTGTTTTGGTATCGAAAATTGGTATCGATTGACAAGGGAGGCTTCGATACCCCTTAGTATCGATGTTTCCATTTCGGTGCCAAGTAAGTATCGAAACTCGATACCCAGCCCTAGCTCCATGTACAAGTACCTCTCCGCTCAATGTACAAGTACCTCTCCGCTCAATGTACAAGTACCTCTCCGCTCCATGTACAAGTACCTCTCCGCTCCATGTACAAGTACCTCTCCGCTCCATGTACAAGTACCTCTCCGCTCCATGTACAAGTACATCTCTGCTCCATGTACAAGTACCTCTCCGCTCAATGTACAAGTACATCTCCGCTCCATGTACAAGTACCTCTCCGCTCCATGTACAAGTACATCTCCGCTCCATGTACAAGTACCTCTCCGCTCCATGTACAAGTACCTCTCCGCTCAATGTACAAGTACATCTCCGCTCCATGTACAAGTACCTCTCCGCTCCATGTACAAGTACCTCTCCGCTCCATGTACAAGTACCTCTCCGCTCAATGTACAAGTACCTCTCCGCTCCATGTACAAGTACCTCTCCGCTCAATGTACAAGTACATCTCCGCTCCATGTACAAGTACCTCTCCGCTCCATGTACAAGTACATCTCCGCTCCATGTACAAGTACCTCTCCGCTCCATGTACAAGTACCTCTCCGCTCAATGTACAAGTACATCTCCGCTCCATGTACAAGTACCTCTCCGCTCAATGTACAAGTACCTCTCCGCTCCATGTACAAGTACCTCTCCGCTCCATGTACAAGTACCTCTCCGCTCCATGTACAAGTACCTCTCCGCTCAATGTCAAGTATCGACAGTACCTCTCCGCTCCATGTACAAGTACCTCTCCGCTGAATGTACAAGTGTCGACAGTACCTCTCCGCTCAATGTACAAGTACCTCTCCGCTCCATGTACAAGTACCTCTCCGCTCCATGTCCAAGTACCTCTCCGCTCAATGTACAAGTACATCTCCGCTCCATGTACAAGTACCTCTCCGCTCCATGTACAAGTACCTCTCCGCTCCATGTACAAGTACCTCTCCGCTCAATGTACAAGTACCTCTCCGCTCCATGTACAAGTACCTCTCCGCTCAATGTACAAGTACATCTCCGCTCCATGTACCAGTACCTCTCCGCTCAATGTACAAGTACCTCTCCGCTCAATGTACAAGTACATCTCCGCTCCATGTACAAGTACGTCTCCGCTCAATGTATAAGTACCTCTCCGCTCCATGTACAAGTACCTCTCCGCTCCATGTACAAGTACATCTCCGCTCCATGTACAAGTACATCTCCGCTCCATGTACAAGTACCTCTCCGCTCCATGTACAAGTACCTCTCCGCTCCATGTACAAGTACATCTCCGCTCCATGTACAAGTACCTCTCCGCTCAATGTACAAGTACATCTCCGCTCCATGTACAAGTACATCTCCACTCCATGTACAAGTACCTCTCCGCTCAATGTACAAGTACATCTCCGCTCCATGTACCAGTACCTCTCCGCTCAATGTACAAGTACATCTCCACTCCATGTACAAGTACCTCTCCGCTCAATGTACAAGTACATCTCCGCTCCATGTACCAGTACCTCTCCGCTCAATGTACAAGTACATCTCCACTCCATGTACAAGTACCTCTCCGCTCAATGTACAAGTACATCTCCGCTCCATGTACCAGTACCTCTCCGCTCAATGTACAAGTACATCTCCGCTCCATGTACAAGTACCTCTCCGCTCAATGTACAAGTACCTCTCCGCTCAATGTACAAGTACATCTCCGCTCCATGTACCAGTACCTCTCCGCTCAATGTACAAGTACATCTGCGCTCCATGTAGGGCTGGGTATCGTTCAAAATTTTTCGATATCGATACCGTTTCGATACTTGGATTTCGATACCGGTTCCTGAACGATACTTTTTTCGATACCAATTTTTAGAAAAATCCATTTTAACAAAAATAAAACTGCATTACACATTGAAATTATTTTACAAATCTTTAGTTTCCCCCCATCTTAAGTTTTACAGCAGAAAAAAATAAAACCTACTGTATTTAACATAACTTTAAGTTCTCTAAACGTATTGCCGTCCCTACAAAAAATATTGGAGTACTACAAAGGAAAGAAATGTAGCTAAAACAAATAAATCAGTGGAATAGTTTTCAGTGCAAAACAGAGAGTTGCAAATCAGGGTTTAATGCTCACTGATGCAACAGAACTCTATTCTTGTACAAACTGATGAGATGGCTCCACTTCATGCATGGAAGACTAGTTGAGCATTGACTAGCCTATCAATATAGCCTTATATGCCACAAAGTGAATCGCATTTATATTCAACAAACTATCATGACATCAGCGTTTGTTAACGAGTTGCTAAAAATACATGGGCGATAACTGCCCGCTTGCACATAACGCTAATTAATTAAACATTAACGCTAGCGTTGCAGATCAGTGTGCTCACTGCTGCAACAGAACGTCATTCTTGTCAAATCTGACGAGACAGCTCAACTTCACTGACTAGCCAATCAATATAAATGAATCGCATTTACATTCAACAAACTATCATGACATCAGCGTTTGTTAACGAGTTGCTAAAAATACACAATGCCCGCTTGCGCATAACGTTACGGCGGCAATTAATTAAACGATCTAATGCTACAACTCACAGCCAGATGCATGGATTTGTCAGACTGAGGGATCTGATAACCGCTAACTTGCGGTAAGCTGAGCTGACCCACCTCTCAATTATTTCTCTTGTCTGTGGAAACCAGTCCGTGTTGTTTCTGTTTCTTTTCCTGCTTTTCATCATCTTCGCCATATGGTAATCCAGGATAGGAGTAGCTTGAGTGGCTAACTTCTTGTATACTATCCGCACCGCACGCCTGGCTCACAGTCACAACAAACACACCGGCTAAAGTGGGCGTAACGTTTCCTGCATGCCTCTACATGACAGCCAATCACCAGCCGTATTAGAGCGCGGCGTGCAAGCATGTCGCATGCTTATAGGCTCAATGACGCTGTTTTGTTTTGGTATCGAAAATTGGTATCGATTGACAAGGGAGGCTTCGATACCCCTTAGTATCGATGTTTCCATTTCGGTGCCAAGTAAGTATCGAAACTCGATACCCAGCCCTAGCTCCATGTACAAGTACCTCTCCGCTCAATGTACAAGTACCTCTCCGCTCAATGTACAAGTACCTCTCCGCTCCATGTACAAGTACCTCTCCGCTCCATGTACAAGTACCTCTCCGCTCCATGTACAAGTACCTCTCCGCTCCATGTACAAGTACATCTCTGCTCCATGTACAAGTACCTCTCCGCTCAATGTACAAGTACATCTCCGCTCCATGTACAAGTACCTCTCCGCTCCATGTACAAGTACATCTCCGCTCCATGTACAAGTACCTCTCCGCTCCATGTACAAGTACCTCTCCGCTCAATGTACAAGTACATCTCCGCTCCATGTACAAGTACCTCTCCGCTCCATGTACAAGTACCTCTCCGCTCCATGTACAAGTACCTCTCCGCTCAATGTACAAGTACCTCTCCGCTCCATGTACAAGTACCTCTCCGCTCAATGTACAAGTACATCTCCGCTCCATGTACAAGTACCTCTCCGCTCCATGTACAAGTACATCTCCGCTCCATGTACAAGTACCTCTCCGCTCCATGTACAAGTACCTCTCCGCTCAATGTACAAGTACATCTCCGCTCCATGTACAAGTACCTCTCCGCTCAATGTACAAGTACCTCTCCGCTCCATGTACAAGTACCTCTCCGCTCCATGTACAAGTACCTCTCCGCTCCATGTACAAGTACCTCTCCGCTCAATGTCAAGTATCGACAGTACCTCTCCGCTCCATGTACAAGTACCTCTCCGCTGAATGTACAAGTGTCGACAGTACCTCTCCGCTCAATGTACAAGTACCTCTCCGCTCCATGTACAAGTACCTCTCCGCTCTCATGTACAAGTACCTCTCCGCTCCATGTACAAGTACCTCTCCGCTCAATGTACAAGTACCTCTGCGCTCCATGTACAAGTACCTCTCCGCTCAATGTACAAGTACCTCTCCGCTCAATGTACAAGTGTCGACAGTACCTCTCCGCTCCATGTACAAGTACCTCTCCGCTCAATGTACAAGTGTCGACAGTACCTCTACGCTCAATGTACAAGTGTCGACAGTACCTCTCCGCTCTCATGTACAAGTACCTCTCCGATCCATGTACAAGTACATCTCCGCTCCATGTACAAGTACATCTCCGCTCAATGTACAAGTACCTCTCCGCTCCATGTACA
The DNA here is from genome assembly GCF_964638095.1 of Poromitra crassiceps. Taxonomy (NCBI): domain Eukaryota; kingdom Metazoa; phylum Chordata; class Actinopteri; order Beryciformes; family Melamphaidae; genus Poromitra; species Poromitra crassiceps. The sequence goes on from NW_028152080.1 coordinate 212,413, forward strand.
AGTACCTCTCCGCTCCATGTACAAGTACCTCTCCGCTCCATGTACAAGTACCTCTCCGCTCCATGTACAAGTACCTCTCCGCTCAATGTACAAGTACCTCTCCGCTCCATGTACAAGTACCTCTCCGCTCCATGTACAAGTACCTCTCCGCTCCATGTACAAGTACCTCTCCGCTCAATGTACAAGTACCTCTCCGCTCCATGTACAAGTACCTCTCCGCTCCATGTACAAGTACCTCTCCGCTCCATGTACAAGTACCTCTCCGCTCAATGTACAAGTACCTCTCCGCTCCCTGTACAAGTACATCTCCGCTCCATGTACAAGTACCTCTCCGCTCCATGTACAAGTACCTCTCCGCTCAATGTACAAGTGTCGACAGTACCTCTCCGCTCCATGTACAAGTACCTCTCCGCTCCATGTACAAGTACCTCTCCGCTCAATGTACAAGTGTCGACAGTACCTCTCCGCTCCATCTACAAGTACCTCTCCGCTCAATGTACAAGTACCTCTCCGCTGAATGTACAAGTACCTCTCCGCTCCATGTACAAGTACCTCTCCGCTCCATGTACAAATACCTCTCCGCTCCATGTACAAGTACCTCTCCGCTCCATGTACAAGCACCTCTCCGCTACATGTACAAGTACCTCTCCGCTCCATGTACAAGTACCTCTCCGCTCCATGTACAAGTACCTCTCCGCTCAATGTACAAGTACCTCTCCGCTCCATGTACAAATACCTCTCCGCTCCATGTACAAATACCTCTCCGCTCCATGTACAAGTACCTCTCCGCTCCATGTACCAGTACCTCTCCGCTCAATGTACAAGTACATCTCCGCTCAATGTACAAGTACATCTCCGCTCAATGTACAAGTACGTCTCCGCTCAATGTACAAGTACCTCTCCGCTCAATGTACAAGTACCTCTCCGCTCCATGTACAAGTACCTCTCCGCTCCATGTACAAGTACCTCTCCGCTCAATGTCAAGTATCGACAGTACCTCTCCGCTCCATGTACAAGTACCTCTCCGCTGAATGTACAAGTGTCGACAGTACCTCTCCGCTCAATGTACAAGTACCTCTCCGCTCCATGTACAAGTACCTCTCCGCTCTCATGTACAAGTACCTCTCCGCTCCATGTACAAGTACCTCTCCGCTCAATGTACAAGTACCTCTGCGCTCCATGTACAAGTACCTCTCCGCTCAATGTACAAGTACCTCTCCGCTCAATGTACAAGTGTCGACAGTACCTCTCCGCTCCATGTACAAGTACCTCTCCGCTCAATGTACAAGTGTCGACAGTACCTCTACGCTCAATGTACAAGTGTCGACAGTACCTCTCCGCTCTCATGTACAAGTACCTCTCCGATCCATGTACAAGTACATCTCCGCTCCATGTACAAGTACATCTCCGCTCAATGTACAAGTACCTCTCCGCTCCATGTACAAGTACCTCTCCGCTCCATGTACAAGTACCTCTCCGCTCCATGTACAAGTACCTCTCCGCTCCATGTACAAGTACCTCTCCGCTCAATGTACAAGTACCTCTCCGCTCCATGTACAAGTACCTCTCCGCTCCATGTACAAGTACCTCTCCGCTCCATGTACAAGTACCTCTCCGCTCAATGTACAAGTACCTCTCCGCTCCATGTACAAGTACCTCTCCGCTCCATGTACAAGTACCTCTCCGCTCCATGTACAAGTACCTCTCCGCTCAATGTACAAGTACCTCTCCGCTCCCTGTACAAGTACATCTCCGCTCCATGTACAAGTACCTCTCCGCTCCATGTACAAGTACCTCTCCGCTCAATGTACAAGTGTCGACAGTACCTCTCCGCTCCATGTACAAGTACCTCTCCGCTCCATGTACAAGTACCTCTCCGCTCAATGTACAAGTGTCGACAGTACCTCTCCGCTCCATCTACAAGTACCTCTCCGCTCAATGTACAAGTACCTCTCCGCTGAATGTACAAGTACCTCTCCGCTCCATGTACAAATACCTCTCCGCTCCATGTACAAGTACCTCTCCGCTCCATGTACAAGCACCTCTCCGCTACATGTACAAGTACCTCTCCGCTCCATGTACAAGTACCTCTCCGCTCCATGTACAAGTACCTCTCCGCTCAATGTACAAGTACCTCTCCGCTCCATGTACAAATACCTCTCCGCTCCATGTACAAATACCTCTCCGCTCCATGTACAAGTACCTCTCCGCTCCATGTACCAGTACCTCTGCGCTCAATGTACAAGTACATCTCCGCTCAATGTACAAGTACATCTCCGCTCAATGTACAAGTACGTCTCCGCTCAATGTACAAGTACCTCTCCGCTCAATGTACAAGTACCTCTCCGCTCCATGTACAAGTACCTCTCCGCTCAATGTACAAGTACATCTCCGCTCCATGTACCAGTACCTCTCCGCTCAATGTACAAGTACCTCTCCGCTCAATGTACAAGTACATCTCCGCTCCATGTACAAGTACCTCTCCGCTCAATGTACAAGTACCTCTCCGCTCCATGTACAAGTACCTCTCCGCTCCATGTACAAGTACCTCTCCGCTCCATGTACAAGTACCTCTCCGCTCAATGTCAAGTATCGACAGTACCTCTCCGCTCCATGTACAAGTACCTCTCCGCTGAATGTACAAGTGTCGACAGTACCTCTCCGCTCAATGTACAAGTACCTCTCCGCTCCATGTACAAGTACCTCTCCGCTCTCATGTACAAGTACCTCTCCGCTCCATGTACAAGTACCTCTCCGCTCAATGTACAAGTACCTCTGCGCTCCATGTACAAGTACCTCTCCGCTCAATGTACAAGTACCTCTCCGCTCAATGTACAAGTGTCGACAGTACCTCTCCGCTCCATGTACAAGTACCTCTCCGCTCAATGTACAAGTGTCGACAGTACCTCTACGCTCAATGTACAAGTGTCGACAGTACCTCTCCGCTCTCATGTACAAGTACCTCTCCGCTCCATGTACAAGTACCTCTCCGCTCCATGTACAAGTACATCTCCGCTCCATGTACAAGTACCTCTCCGCTCAATGTACAAGTACATCTCCGCTCCATGTACAAGTACATCTCCACTCCATGTACAAGTACCTCTCCGCTCAATGTACAAGTACATCTCCGCTCCATGTACCAGTACCTCTCCGCTCAATGTACAAGTACATCTCCACTCCATGTACAAGTACCTCTCCGCTCCATGTACAAGTACCTCTCCGCTCCATGTACAAGTACCTCTCCGCTCCATGTACAAGTACCTCTCCGCTCCATGTACAAGTACATCTCTGCTCCATGTACAAGTACCTCTCCGCTCAATGTACAAGTTCATCTCCGCTCCATGTACAAGTACCTCTCCGCTCCATGTACAAGTACATCTCCGCTCCATGTACAAGTACCTCTCCGCTCCATGTACAAGTACCTCTCCGCTCAATGTACAAGTACATCTCCGCTCCATGTACAAGTACCTCTCCGCTCAATGTACAAGTACCTCTCCGCTCCATGTACAAGTACCTCTCCGCTCCATGTACAAGTACCTCTCCGCTCCATGTACAAGTACCTCTCCGCTCCATGTCAAGTATCGACAGTACCTCTCCGCTCCATGTACAAGTACCTCTCCGCTGAATGTACAAGTGTCGACAGTACCTCTCCGCTCAATGTACAAGTACCTCTCCGCTCCATGTACAAGTACCTCTCCGCTCTCATGTACAAGTACCTCTCCGCTCCATGTACAAGTACCTCTCCGCTCAATGTACAAGTACCTCTGCGCTCCATGTACAAGTACATCTCCGCTCAATGTACAAGTACCTCTCCGCTCAATGTACAAGTGTCGACAGTACCTCTCCGCTCCATGTACAAGTACCTCTCCGCTCAATGTACAAGTGTCGACAGTACCTCTACGCTCAATGTACAAGTGTCGACAGTACCTCTCCGCTCTCATGTACAAGTACCTCTCCGATCCATGTACAAGTACATCTCCGCTCCATGTACAAGTACCTCTCCGCTCTCATGTACAAGTACCTCTCCGCTCCATGTACAAGTACCTCTCCGCTCAATGTACAAGTACCTCTGCGCTCCATGTACAAGTACCTCTCCGCTCAATGTACAAGTACCTCTCCGCTCAATGTACAAGTGTCGACAGTACCTCTCCGCTCCATGTACAAGTACCTCTCCGCTCAATGTACAAGTGTCGACAGTACCTCTACGCTCAATGTACAAGTGTCGACAGTACCTCTCCGCTCTCATGTACAAGTACCTCTCCGATCCATGTACAAGTACATCTCCGCTCCATGTACAAGTACATCTCCGCTCAATGTACAAGTACCTCTCCGCTCCATGTACAAGTACCTCTCCGCTCCATGTACAAGTACCTCTCCGCTCCATGTACAAGTACCTCTCCGCTCCATGTACAAGTACCTCTCCGCTCAATGTACAAGTACCTCTCCGCTCCATGTACAAGTACCTCTCCGCTCCATGTACAAGTACCTCTCCGCTCCATGTACAAGTACCTCTCCGCTCAATGTACAAGTACCTCTCCGCTCCATGTACAAGTACCTCTCCGCTCCATGTACAAGTACCTCTCCGCTCCATGTACAAGTACCTCTCCGCTCAATGTACAAGTACCTCTCCGCTCCCTGTACAAGTACATCTCCGCTCCATGTACAAGTACCTCTCCGCTCCATGTACAAGTACCTCTCCGCTCAATGTACAAGTGTCGACAGTACCTCTCCGCTCCATGTACAAGTACCTCTCCGCTCCATGTACAAGTACCTCTCCGCTCAATGTACAAGTGTCGACAGTACCTCTCCGCTCCATCTACAAGTACCTCTCCGCTCAATGTACAAGTACCTCTCCGCTGAATGTACAAGTACCTCTCCGCTCCATGTACAAATACCTCTCCGCTCCATGTACAAGTACCTCTCCGCTCCATGTACAAGCACCTCTCCGCTACATGTACAAGTACCTCTCCGCTCCATGTACAAGTACCTCTCCGCTCCATGTACAAGTACCTCTCCGCTCAATGTACAAGTACCTCTCCGCTCCATGTACAAATACCTCTCCGCTCCATGTACAAATACCTCTCCGCTCCATGTACAAGTACCTCTCCGCTCCATGTACCAGTACCTCTGCGCTCAATGTACAAGTACATCTCCGCTCAATGTACAAGTACATCTCCGCTCAATGTACAAGTACGTCTCCGCTCAATGTACAAGTACCTCTCCGCTCAATGTACAAGTACCTCTCCGCTCCATGTACAAGTACCTCTCCGCTCAATGTACAAGTACATCTCCGCTCCATGTACCAGTACCTCTCCGCTCAATGTACAAGTACCTCTCCGCTCAATGTACAAGTACATCTCCGCTCCATGTACAAGTACCTCTCCGCTCAATGTACAAGTACCTCTCCGCTCCATGTACAAGTACCTCTCCGCTCCATGTACAAGTACCTCTCCGCTCCATGTACAAGTACCTCTCCGCTCAATGTCAAGTATCGACAGTACCTCTCCGCTCCATGTACAAGTACATCTCCGCTGAATGTACAAGTGTCGACAGTACCTCTCCGCTCAATGTACAAGTACCTCTCCGCTCCATGTACAAGTACCTCTCCGCTCTCATGTACAAGTACCTCTCCGCTCCATGTACAAGTACCTCTCCGCTCAATGTACAAGTACCTCTGCGCTCCATGTACAAGTACCTCTCCGCTCAATGTACAAGTACCTCTCCGCTCAATGTACAAGTGTCGACAGTACCTCTCCGCTCCATGTACAAGTACCTCTCCGCTCAATGTACAAGTGTCGACAGTACCTCTACGCTCAATGTACAAGTGTCGACAGTACCTCTCCGCTCTCATGTACAAGTACCTCTCCGCTCCATGTACAAGTACCTCTCCGCTCCATGTACAAGTACATCTCCGCTCCATGTACAAGTACCTCTCCGCTCAATGTACAAGTACATCTCCGCTCCATGTACAAGTACATCTCCACTCCATGTACAAGTACCTCTCCGCTCAATGTACAAGTACATCTCCGCTCCATGTACCAGTACCTCTCCGCTCAATGTACAAGTACATCTCCACTCCATGTACAAGTACCTCTCCGCTCCATGTACAAGTACCTCTCCGCTCCATGTACAAGTACCTCTCCGCTCCATGTACAAGTACCTCTCCGCTCCATGTACAAGTACATCTCTGCTCCATGTACAAGTACCTCTCCGCTCAATGTACAAGTACATCTCCGCTCCATGTACAAGTACCTCTCCGCTCCATGTACAAGTACATCTCCGCTCCATGTACAAGTACCTCTCCGCTCCATGTACAAGTACCTCTCCGCTCAATGTACAAGTACATCTCCGCTCCATGTACAAGTACCTCTCCGCTCAATGTACAAGTACCTCTCCGCTCCATGTACAAGTACCTCTCCGCTCCATGTACAAGTACCTCTCCGCTCCATGTACAAGTACCTCTCCGCTCCATGTCAAGTATCGACAGTACCTCTCCGCTCCATGTACAAGTACCTCTCCGCTGAATGTACAAGTGTCGACAGTACCTCTCCGCTCAATGTACAAGTACCTCTCCGCTCCATGTACAAGTACCTCTCCGCTCTCATGTACAAGTACCTCTCCGCTCCATGTACAAGTACCTCTCCGCTCAATGTACAAGTACCTCTGCGCTCCATGTACAAGTACCTCTCCGCTCAATGTACAAGTACCTCTCCGCTCAATGTACAAGTGTCGACAGTACCTCTCCGCTCCATGTACAAGTACCTCTCCGCTCAATGTACAAGTGTCGACAGTACCTCTACGCTCAATGTACAAGTGTCGACAGTACCTCTCCGCTCTCATGTACAAGTACCTCTCCGATCCATGTACAAGTACATCTCCGCTCCATGTACAAGTACATCTCCGCTCAATGTACAAGTACCTCTCCGCTCCATGTACAAGTACCTCTCCGCTCCATGTACAAGTACCTCTCCGCTCCATGTACAAGTACCTCTCCGCTCCATGTACAAGTACCTCTCCGCTCAATGTACAAGTACCTCTCCGCTCCATGTACAAGTACCTCTCCGCTCCATGTACAAGTACCTCTCCGCTCCATGTACAAGTACCTCTCCGCTCAATGTACAAGTACCTCTCCGCTCCATGTACAAGTACCTCTCCGCTCCATGTACAAGTACCTCTCCGCTCCATGTACAAGTACCTCTCCGCTCAATGTACAAGTACCTCTCCGCTCCCTGTACAAGTACATCTCCGCTCCATGTACAAGTACCTCTCCGCTCCATGTACAAGTACCTCTCCGCTCAATGTACAAGTGTCGACAGAACCTCTCCGCTCCATGTACAAGTACCTCTCCGCTCCATGTACAAGTACCTCTCCGCTCAATGTACAAGTGTCGACAGTACCTCTCCGCTCCATCTACAAGTACCTCTCCGCTCAATGTACAAGTACCTCTCCGCTGAATGTACAAGTACCTCTCCGCTCCATGTACAAATACCTCTCCGCTCCATGTACAAGTACCTCTCCGCTCCATGTACAAGCACCTCTCCGCTACATGTACAAGTACCTCTCCGCTCCATGTACAAGTACCTCTCCG